>NC_068307.1:38924230-39224230 GCF_025860055.1 Xyrauchen texanus
TAAGTGAATGTTAAAGGGATATTTGATCATTTCCTCACCCTCATGCAGTCCCAGATGTGTATGACTTTCTTCTGCAGAAATTGAATGAAGATGTTTAGAAGAATATCTCAGCTCTGTTGGTCCTTTCAATGTAAGTAAATGAGAAGTGGTGAGAAACAAATCAATAATTAAGTCATTTTTTACTATAAATCTCTACTTTCACTTCCACAATCGCTCTTCTCTCTTAAGAGTTCTTTTTCTGTGTTTTTTTTTTTTTTGTGATTTACATAAGCATATCACCCCTCCTGAGCAGGGTGGACAATTTATAGTAAAACAAAATAAAAGTACTCTATATACTACATATATTGATCTTTTTCACACCCACACCTATAATATCCCTTCTGAAAGTATGGAATAAACCACTGGAGTGTTATGTGTTACTTTTTATGTTGCATTTATATGATTTTTGTTGATGTGAGTTCTGATCACCATTCAAGTGCATTGAAAGCACCAACAGGCCTGAGAAAGAAAGAAATACACATCTGGGATAGAAAGAGGGTGAGTAAATGATGAGAGAAATATCTATTTGGGGTAAACTAATTTTACTTGAAAGACCATCTAGGCACATAATAACACTGCATAGCTGTGACTGTTTATAACTATTTCAAAATGTACAAGCTCACACTTTAAATGGTCAGTGCTTTGATTTTTAAATCATTAAAATAGCAACAGATCCAGTGAAAAAAATGGAGATTGAGTGATTGTTTTTACATTTTACATGCCATTCAAAAAAGTGGCATTCTACCACGTAAGAGAGAAATAAAAAAAACTTAAAATAATACCATTTGTACTTTTCAATTACTTCGGATGTCAATGTTCAGGGCGAAGGCTAAATTGTTACTGTCTCTTTAAGAGGCTTTTATCGCATGATACGATATTCAAGGCACAGTCCAGTTTAATCTTTTGAGAACTGTGAAGTATCATTATTTTCGTTCTGTGCAATGCTTTTTGCATCTGTATTCATTTCAGAGATTATGGGTGTGAGGTGATAAAATACTGACTGCGTGAATGGTTGATTTGGTTCACTTGTTTTGTGACGTGTTTCAGAAAAATAATCGCGAAGACAGAGACTGAGCACCCTGTTTATTTTCTTTATTTTACAAAAGCACAAGGTTTTGTTGTTATTGTAAGTATACACAAATAAAAGTACACATTTCATAGTTCATAATGATGTCTTGCATGTTTCTGTATGGGCAAAAATGACGCAGTATGTTGTTTAAGTTGTTTCCGCCGTTTCGAGAGAAAAATATAGCAGGACGTCACATGGAATAATGCCAGAATTCAATATAATTATACCAGATTTCTTTCTCAACTGTTTGTTCACTTGAGACATAACAGACTCCTCAATATATCATGTATTTTGACAGTTTGTTGTATGAAATTGTCCGTTCAGACTCAGGCAAAAGCGAAAGCGAAATCTCATCGGAGTGCGTGCGTTAGATGCGACGCGGCTCGCTGTGTCACACAATCTGCTCGCAAACATGTATTTTAGTTGTTTTCACATTTGTTGAGTTGATTAGTGTAAAATCGCTTGAATGTTCAAATAGGCAAACATTGTATACAACCGACAAACCTTCGTGAAGATGCGAGCAAAAATGATCTCGCCTCGCGGATTGCGTGTTGTCAGAGACATCCCTTAAACAACATCATACTTGGAAGTTTTGATACGTTAGGTTAACGCTGTCTCGATAGAGAAAAATCGAACAGGACATCACAGCGGCATCACTAGACCCCTTCAATAATTCATAATTCAATATATTGATACCCGATTTCTTTATCAACTGTTTGTTCACTTGAGACATAACAGACACCCCAATATATCATGTATTTTGGTGTATGAAATTGTCCGTTCAAACGCATGAAGCAGCTAAAGTGAAATCTCATCGGCGTGCGAGAGTTAGTCGCGACGCGGCTCGCTCGCTGTGTCACACAAACTGCTCAAACATTTATTTGAGTTGTTTTGCCTTTGTTGAGTTGAATAGTGTAAAATCGCTTGAATGTTCAAACTGGAAAGCATTAAAACACACATTTGACATACCTTCGTGAAGACACAAGTAAAATGTAATTTGGCTTCTAAGTCTGGAGCTCCACCCACGAAATGCTCCATTAGAGAGATGGCTCCAGGAGAGCTGCATGTGGTAGACAGAGTTACTCCAGTAGAGGGAGCCTCTTTGCTCAGCCAATGTAAGTGAATGGGATTTTACATGTGGACCGTATTTATCCAGTAGAGGGGGCACTTTTGCTCAGCCATTGTAAATCAATGGGATTTTTTAAATTTTTGATCATCATTTGTGTGTACATTTACATAAACACGTCCATTTCAGCCATTTTGTATTGTATTCATTTTTGCTAAGTAACGTTTGGAAAGACATACATTCTACACACGTGTGCCAAATTCCAAGTCAATTGGAGCTGAGGTTCAGGAGAAGAAGAGTTTTGTATGTTTTCCAAAATTTTCACTGTACAGGAAAATCTATAATGGCAGAAGTATGGGTCCTTGAGGCTTTTTTGTTCCCCATGAGAAATGAGGCATGTTTACCAAGTTTCAGAAGATTTGGACAAATGGGGTGGAAATTATATCACTTTGAATTTTTTTTTTTTGGGCGTGGCCTGTAGTGCCACCTATGGGCGAATGTGGGCCATTCTTGGTTTGGGGGTACCCGTTGGCATGGAGTATCAATGTGCCAATTTAGAAAATTTTGACCAGTGACTTTTTGAGCTATTGGGGCTCAAGGAGAAGAAGAATTATAAATATAGCTGCAAGCAGCAATGCGGATTCCTCCTCAAAATGGCAAATCATTTAAAACTGATCAGTAGAGGGTTGGGGTTAAACCCTCTCAATGGATGAATCCAAAAAATACATATTTCTGTCTGAATCCTAAACTAAACATTTTCAGTGTATAGGAAAATTCATCATACCGGACATTATGGATCCTTGAGGCTTTTTTGTTTCCAATGAGAAATGAGGAATGTACATTAAATTTCAGACGAATTTGACAAATTGGGTGAAAATGCCATCCGTTTGAAAATGGGACATTTGGGCGTGGTCTGTAGCGCCCCCTAAGGGTGAAT
Organism: Xyrauchen texanus; assembly: GCF_025860055.1. Lineage (NCBI taxonomy): Eukaryota > Metazoa > Chordata > Actinopteri > Cypriniformes > Catostomidae > Xyrauchen > Xyrauchen texanus. Next base: position 38,927,342 of record NC_068307.1, read on the forward strand.
GTGGGCCATTCTTGATTTGTGGGTTCCTGTTGGCCTGTAGTATCAAAGTAGCAATTTAGAACATTTTTGACCAGAAAATGGGAATTTCGGCGTGGCCTCTAGTGCCCCCTAGGGGCGAATGTGGGCCATTCTTGGTTTGTGGGTTCCTGTTGGTCTGTAGTATCATTGTACCAAATTAGCATTCATTTTATGCATTGTAAAAATAAGTGAATGTTAAAGGGATATTTGATCATTTCCTCACCCTCATGCAGTACAAGATGTGTACGACTTTCTTCTGCAGAAATTGAATGAAGATGTTTAGAAGAATATCTCAGCACTGTTGGTCCATTCAATGTAAGTAAATGAGAAGTGGTGAGAAACAGACCAATAATTAAGTCATTTTTTACTATAAATCTCTACTTTCACTTTCACAAGCGCTCTTCTCTCTTAAGAGTTCTTTTTTTTTTTTTTTTTTTTTTTTTTGTGATTTACATAAGCATATCACCCCTCCTGAGCAGGGTGGACAATTTATAGTAAAAAAAATAAAAATACTCTATATACTACATATATTGATCTTTTTCACACCCACACCTATAATATCCTTTCTGAAAGTATGGATTAAACCACTGGAGTGTTATGGGTTACTTTTTATGTTGCATTTATGTGATTTTTGTTGATGTGAGTTCTGATCACCATTCAAGTGCATTGAAAGCACCAACAGGCCTGAGAAAGAAAGAAATACACATCTGGGATAGAAAGAGGGTGAGTAAATGATGAGAGAAATATCTATTTGGGGTAAACTAATTTTATTTGAAAGACTATCTAGGCACATAATAACACTGCATAGCTGTGACTGTTTACAACTATTTCAAAATGTAAAAGCTCACACTTTAAATGGTCAGTGCTTTGATTTTTAAATCATTAAAATAGCAACAGATCCAGTGAAAAAAAATGGAGATTGAGCGATTGTTTTTACATTTTACATGCCATTCAAAAACATGGCATTTCGAAGGCTAAATTGTTACTGTCTCTTTAAGAGGCTTTTATCGCATGATACGATATTTAAGGCACAGTTCAGTTTAATCTTTTGAGAACTATGAAGTATCATTATTTACCTTCTGTGCCGTGCTTGTTGCATCTGTATTCATTTCAGAGATTATGGGTGTGAGGTGATAAAATACAGACTGCGTGAATTTTGTGACATGTTTCAGAAAGATTATCGCGAAGACAGATGAGCACCCTGTTTATTGTCTTTATTTTACAAAAGCACAAGGTTTTGTTGTTATTGTGAATGTACACAAATAAAAGTACACATTTCATAGTTCGTAATGATGTCTCGCATGTTTCTGTATGGGTAAAAATAACGCAGTATTTTATTTAAGTTGTTTCCGCTGTTTTGAGAGAAAAATATAGCAGGACGTCATCTGTAATAATGCCAGAATAAAATATAATTACTCCAGATTTCTTTCTCAACTGTTTGTTTACTTGAGAAATAACAGACTCCTCAATATATCATATATTTTGACAGTTTGTTGTATGAAATTGTCCGTTCAGACGCAAGCAGGAGCGAAAGCGAAATCTCATCGGAGTGCGAGCGTTAGGTGCGACGCGGCTCGCTGTGTCACACAAACAGCTTGCAAACATGTATTTGAGTTGTTTTAACATTTGTTGAGTTGAATAGTGTAAAATCGCTTGAATGTTCAAACAGGCAAACATTGTATACAACCGACAAACCTTCGTGAATATGCGAGCAAAAAGCATCTCGCCTCGCGGTTAGCGATTATTTTTCTGAAACACGTCATAAAAACTAAGACAGAGACGGCTTTATTTTACAAAAGCACAAGGTTTTGTTGTTATTGTAAGTGTATTGTAAAAGTACAACTTTCATAGTTTGTGACGATGTATTAAATGTATCTGTATGTGCAAAAATAACGCAGTATTTTGTTTAAGCTGTTAACGCTGTTTCGAGAGAGAAAAATTTAACAGGACACCACAGCGGCATCCGTGTTGTTCACTGCAATAATTCATAATTCAATATATTGATACCCGATTTCTTTATCAACTGTTTGTTCATTTGAGATATAGCAGACACCCCAATATATCATGTATTTTGGTGTATGAAATTGTCCGTTCAAACGCAAGAAGGGAAAGCGAACTCTCATCGGCGTGCGAACGTTAGACGCGACGCGGCTCGCTCACTGTGTCACACAAACTGCACGCAAACATTTATTTGAGTTGTTTTGCCTTTGTTGAGTTGAATAGTGTAAAATCGCTTGAATGTTCAAACTGGAAAGCATTAAAACACACAATTGACTTACCTTCGTGAAGACACAAATGTCATTTGGCTTCTAAGTCTGGAGCTCCACCGAAATGCTTCATTAGAGAGATTGCTACAGAAGAGCTGAATGTGGTAGACAGAGTTACTCCAGTAGAGGGAGCCTCTTTGCTCAGCCAATGTAAATCAATGGGATTTTTAAAATTTTTGATCATCTTTTGTGTATACATTTACATAAACTCGTCCATTTCAGCCATTTTGTATTGTATTCATTTTTGCTAAGTAACGTTTGGAAAGACATACATACTACACACGTGTGCCAAATTCCATGTCAATTGGAGCTAAGATTCAGGAGAAGAAGAGTTTTTTAGGTTTTCCAAAATTTTCACTGTACAGGAAAATCCATAATGGCAGAAGTATGAGAAATGAGGCATGTTTACAAAGTTTCAGAAGATTTGGACAAATGGCGTGGAAATGGTATCACTTTGAAAATATTTTTTTTGGGCGTGGCCTGTAGCGCCACCTATGGGCGAATGTTGACCATTCTTGGTTTGGGGGTAACCGTTGGCATGGAGTATCAATGTACCAATTTAGAAAATTTTTGACCAGTGACTTTTTGAGCTATTTGGGCTCAAGGAGAATAATAATAATAATAATAATAATAATAATAATAATTAAAGCTGCGAGCAGCGATGACGGGCCCAAGCCGGTGGCACCGCCACCCCCCTGCCTTTAGGGTTGCTGTGCACGATGGGCAATAACGTAACCTCGCTTTGACTGTCGAGAAGAAGATGTGTGCTGTAGAGCTCCAACGAACATTCGCAACGACAGCTCTCGACCTAGTTAGAAGCATTTCTTGTTTGCATGACATGTGGACTTAATAAATCCTTATCTTGAGCCAAATAAACAAGCTGACATTCAGTACAACCTGTGTCTTTTGTTTAGAACACATACAAATGTTATTTATGTACCGTGCAACACTCATAAATACCGGTTGTAAATCACATTCCCTCACTCGTCTTTGAGATGGCTTCACGTGTTTGGATCGTCGGCAGTTCCATCATCCGCACACTGCATACTCGCTTCTGTGAGCAGCGCCTGGACGGAAACCTCGGTCTTCAGTGTGAGATCACCTGGGACGGCAGAGGAGGCAGACTCTGGGAGCAGCTGTTTCCAGCTCTGCGCTCTCTCAGGGCCAAAGCTACAGCTCCAGATATTCTCATTATTCACCTGGGAGGGAACAGTTTGTGTCGGGTGGGCCGCAACCGCCTCGATTTTCTTCGGAAATAAAGAGTGACCTGACCGAAATCTTACAAATGTTTCCCAGAACCAGGCTGGTGTTTTCTGGCATTTTACCCCATCTAAATTGGAGAGGACAGACTGGCAGGACTGGCTATGGCATTGAACGAAGCCGGCGGTGGATCAACGGCGCCATGTCTGGCTTCTTGGCAGAGAGGCAGATGCGCTGCATTCACCACAGAAACATCGGCTTGTTCCATCTGTGCAGAGACGGAGTCTACCTGAGACCAGAGGGAAACCAGCTTCTGCCGAGCAACCTCCGAGAAGCTCTGCAGGTGGAACTCAGAAGATGAAGCAACAAATGTCCTTTCAAGGGCAGCAACAATGGCTCTTTTAAGAGCCACATTCACTCATTCAAATAAAAAGCATTTTCCAAGTGTGTGAAATTCGTTGTTCCTCACCTTACTTGATGTCAGGTTTCAGATGACTTGTTTTTAAATAAAAATGTCGATTCCTCTTATCCATTCCTTTGTAAGCATTTCAATATAACTTTCAAACCATTTAAGAATCGTGCGCTGTTTTCTGTGCTGACCACAATCCAAAACGTGCCATAAAGCAGCGGTTCTCAAACTTTTTGTTTTGGTTTATTTATATAAAGACACAGAGAATATTACTTGCCTTACCGGATTAGAATTATAAAAAAAATAACTAGGGAATCACTAAAACGAGAGAATTATTCTTATTTGATGATACTCTCAAAACATTCCACAACAAATCCTTGAAATTGAATGATATTCAGGACAGAACACGAATAAAAAAAACGCTCTCTTTACAATCAAAATGTTTTTACATTTGCGTAGAAAATCATCCGCTTTACATGCGCAAAAATATGCTTGGAAACATCACATTGGAGCGGTGCTTACTGTGAATGATACGAATTGTACTACTGACTATTTAAACTAGGGCTGGGCGATATGGCAAAATATATTATCACGATATTTTTTTCCATACTGATCGATATCGATATTTGTTACGATATATAATTTAATAATGCTGCCCGTTTGAAAAGTATACTGATAATGATGCCTGAAGAAACCAGAAGGTTCAATAGTTGAACTATATAGTTTATTAACATAAATAAATAACAATGCAAACATTTAACTGTGCAAACATGGATTGGTTGAGAATATATTTTGTTATAAAAGAATATTGATAAACTTTAAATCTAAATGTTAACATTTTACTTTTAGCAAACATGCTTTATCTGCCTTGACAAAACAATGCAAGTTAGCTTGCCTTGTAACTGATTATAAAATATCAAACTAAAAGCTGTGACTACAGTACTATCACATCAAATTTCTTTGGCAGGGCAGCAAACATTTCAAAATGTTTGCAGAGGTACAACCAAGACAACAAATGTAAACAAGTGAACCACAAAGTCCCTGGCAGATTTAAGTACTTAACTGTCAGATAAATAAAATATTAATTGTGTACTGGTTTTAAATATCTCAAATGTTTTAGAGGTAGCAATCTGAGTAAAAAGTGCAAAATGTAAACATTGTAAACCAGTCACTATGCTACACCTTTTAGGTAGTGCTCGTCATATGTAACCCTAATTACCCTATTATAGGTTTTTTGCCAGAAAGACTAGTCTGCAAAACTTTTGGACGGAGTAACATTAACATGGGCCCGCATTTTCATACTCTCGGTGTGGTCGCTGGGATGGTACCTTTTCAGGTGACCGAAAAGGTTTTATTTGTTGTGTTTCCCGTCTTGGTTATCACCGACCGACGACATATTTCGCAGACCGTCTTTATTTGCGCGTCGTCGCTTTTCAGATATCCAAACCACTTCCATATAATTGACGTCTTGTTACCTTTTTTGTCAACAATTTCCTCAGCTTTGGAAGATATTTCGAGTTCGTCGTTTCCACTCATTTTTTCTTTACACTCACTTTCTTCAATGCCGGTAGCTCAAACAGTGCTCTGCTAGCAAATGGGCGTGTACTTAGACGCACAAGCCAAAATCTGCGTTCTGACTGGCTGTTGTCCGTTTATTTCTGCTTTGTAATAGGCTGTTAGGTCTATCCAGATCGAGTAAACATGTCAAAAGTTTATCATCGTAGTCTAAATAAATATTATCGCGATGCCATATCGAGATCGTTTTATCGCCCAGCCCTAATTTAAACAGAGTAATCTTTATATGTTAGGTTTACTATTTTATTATTATATTTTATTGCGGATATAATGAACAGGCTGCGATGTCAAGATTGCAATGATGGAGTGTGTGTGTGTGTGTGTGTGTATTTGTAACCTTAAGTAATCATGGTTTATTTATTCATTTATTTATTCATTTGTTCTTTTATTTATTTATTATTTAACATGCATGTGTGCATTATTAAAAGTACCATTGCAGCAACGAGAACGGGTCTGAGCCAAATTATGTTAAAGATGTGTTCTGGTGACTGGCGTGTTTTTAAACCAATCAGATAAGAGTAAATCGAGAGTTAGCGATTAGCTCATCTGATTGGCTACATGAAGAAGGTGGACCAGCCCTCCACTTCGCACTCCCGTTGGAACTACGTCATTTCAACAACAAATGGTAGATTTATCAGAAAATTAATCAGAAAGAAAATCAATCGCAAAGATCGCAAAACAATAATTATAAAAGTGGTTGTTTGCTGCCATTTTTTTGTTTTCTTAAAAATGTAAAACACAAGCATCGATGTTTTATCACAGGTTTACAATAAAAATAAGAGTGTGATTTCAAAGCATTTTGAAATTTGATCATCATTCTCGGACGTTTTGATACGTTCGGATCGATCAGCCCATCCCTACTTTCTTTAGACATATGTTTCATGTGTTGGTTTTAATAAAGACTCGAGTACTCATAAAACTCACAGAACGAAATATGCGTCACACTTTACTGCGTTCTCAACAACATGTAACTCTTCTTCATACGTTAAAACAACGAGAATACAGAAAATAGGCTTAGAACTCCACCTAGTGGTTATATTATAGAATTAAAGGAGAAATTACATGAGACAGCTTTATAACTGAAATGGCTTTAACTGAAATAGACTAAAGTTTAATATAACTATTCTGATAAGTGTATATTTCCAACATCATGTTTGTGTTATCAGTTTCTGTAAGTTTTTGTGACGTGTTTCAGAAAGATATTGGCTTAGACAGAGCAATAGTTTATTTTCATCTTAACCGGACATTAAAGTTGATCACTGCAATAATTCATAATTCAATATATTGATACCCGATTTCTTTATCAACTGTTTGTTCAATTGAGACATAAGGGGGTGATTTCAAAGCATTTTGAAAGTGGCACACTTCCTTCTGCCAGTTGGTGGAGCTATAACTTTGACTCACAGTAGTCACATCCATGTGACACACTGCTGAAGTTTCATCGAGATCAGTTAATATATGCAAAATTTATAACACACTTCCTTGCTTTATGCTTCCTTTGTGTGCTTTTTGGAGCTTCAAAGTTCATTTGCAATGTGTTCCACATTCAAACCAAAATATCTGACTCTAGGTCTAAGTATGAAACCAATACCCCACTTTTGTCTGAAGGTGGCGCTACTGAGCCCCTGCACCAGGCATCAAAAAAGAAAATTCAAGTTTGAAGAGCTGCCACAACAACAGTATTTAAGATATCAATAATCCTTTCACACGTCTACATCTGCCGGTGTTTACATTATACACATAAAGTTTGAAGTAAATCGTGTAACAATAAGTGGGTGATTTTAAAGCATTTTGAAAGTGACACACTTCCTTCTGCCAGTTGGTGGCGCTATAACTTTGACTCACAATAGTCACATCCATGCGATCGGCCTCTTACAGCGAACACACCGCTGAAGTTTCATCGAGATCAATTAATGTATGCAGAAGTTATAACACTCTGACTGTTTCTCGTTTCTCGCCATCACTTCGTTTCCTCGCCACGGCCAAACCGTTAGAGATATCAAAAATCTGCCGCAATTTTTCATGCTTAATGTCTTGACATCATGCTGACCGAGTTTGGTGGCGATTGGTGGAATTCTCTGGGAGGAGTATTCCAAATTCCATTGCGTGCGTTTTTCAAACAACCCTAAATAGACGGTTTCCTGTTGGTCTGGGGTAAAAAGTAAAAGTATGAAGGATATATGAAACGATGAGATCTATATGTGTACCCAGTTTCATATTATTACATGCAAGCGTGTTTGAGTTATAGACCAAGTTTTCGGACCCTGTTCCAGGGGCGCTGTCGAGCCCCTGCCACGCCCGGGTACCAGCTTCAGCCCGGCCCTAATGACCGCAGGTTCTGACCCGTGTGCAAAGTTTCAAGAGTTTTTGAGCATGTTAAGAGCCCCAAAAGTGCCCCGTAAGTCGTAAAAAAAATAAAATAATAATAAATATAGCTGCAAGCAGCGATGGCGGGCCCAAGCCGGTGGCACCGCCACCCCCGTGCCTTTAGGGTTGCTGTGCACGATGGGCAATAACGTAACCTCGCTTTGACTGTCGAGAAGATGTGTGCTGTAGACCTTGCATCAGTGTGGGCTCTGCAAAAGTGCGCATCGAGGGCACATATCAACCACAAAGTATGCGTGAGCACCCTTCCGATACCTAAAATGAAAAATGAGACACCCTACGGTCTCATGGAGTTAATGGACACATGAAATAAGTACACAAGACTGAAAATTCATATGAAGTGTGCCATTTGGGACAGGGCCTATGACCGTGAACCACAATAGTCACATCTATGAGGTAATTCAAATGTAGAATAATTTTTAATGTCATAGGATGTCATAGGACAATATCTTTTGCAGAACTTAAATGTGTTAATCCAGAAGGCCAGTATTTATCTGGAGGTCTTTGTACAGGTTTATTAATGTAATTATAATTTACGCTTATGTGTTCCTATGATATGCAATGGAAGTACATTTTTATGTTTAACATGGGTGTATTCACAATACATAGCATACGATATCATATTTTACGATTATTTATCATGTTAAGTAGATCATTAAAGTTAAGATAGTAAATGTATTTATATATTTTGTAGTAGCTAATATAACAAGCAAGTACACTGTGGGAATTATGAATTATACCAATGGAGTCGTATGGATTGCTTTTATGCTCCCATTATTATGCTGTCCTTTTTATTCATAAATTAATTTCCTCGCCACGGCCAAAACGTTGGAGATATCAAAAATCCATCCGCAATGTAGCATCCTCAATGTCTTGACTTCATGCTGACCGAGTTTGGTGGCGATTGGATTAATTCTCTAGGAGGAATATATATAATTCCAGAGCATGTGTTTCCAAACAACCTATAATAGCCGACTTCCTGTTGGGCTGGCGTAAAACTTAGAGCACTGAAAGTTGTTCGGCCCGATGAGATCTAGAAGTGTTCCAAGTTTCATATTATTACATGCAAGCATGTTTGATATATGGACCAAGATTTCAGACCCCGCTCAAGGGGCGCTGTCGAGCCCCCTGCCACGCTCGGTACCAGCTTCAGCCCGGCCCCGATGGCCGCGGGTTCTGACCCGTGTGCAAAGTTTCAAGAGTTTTTGAGCACGTTAAGGGCCCCAAAAGTCCCGGAAACCTTGAAAAACTATATCTTAATGCAAATCTCACCCAACAGAAAACCCCTCTCCCTCCCCTCCCTCCCTCCCACACACACACACACACACACACACACACAGAATCGCAGGTCTGTCTGTCAGAGAGAGAAAATTCAGAGAAATCCACATTCAAACCACAATATCTGACTTTCTGTTGGTCGGAGCTAATGACTGTAAATTAGAAAGTTGTTCAGCTCGACGAGAACAATATACACGCCGAGTTTTGAAACTGTAGATAGAACTAACTAAGTTATAACACACTTCATGTGTCCTTTTTAGTCCTAAATCAATTTCCTCGCCACGGCCAAACCGTTCGAGATATCAAAAATCCGTCCGAATGTAGCATCCTCAATGTCTTGACTTCATGCCGACCGAGTTTGGTGGCGATTGGATTCATTCTCTAGGAGAAATATATATAATTCCAGAGCATGTGTTTCCAAACAACCCATAATAGCCGACTTCCTGTTGGGCTGGCGTAAAACTTAGAGCACGAAAGTTGTTCGGCCCGATGTGATCTACAAGTGTACCGAAGTTTCATATTATTACATGCAAGCATGTTTGATATACGGACAAGTGTTTGAATCCCATTCCAGGGGGCTGTCGAGCCCCCTGCCACGCTCGGTACCATCTTCGCCCGCCCTGATGGCTGCGGGTTCCGACCCGTGTGCAAAGTTTCAAGAGTTTTTGAGCACGTTAAAGGCCCCAAAACCTTGAAAAACAAAAATAAAAGCATTTCACTCATCAGCAAAATCAGCCCCCTCCCCCCAGACACAGAGAGACGTAGGGTCAGTGGGAGAGGCAGAGAAAATTCTCCAAAAAATCCACATTCAAACCAAAATATCTGACTTTCTGTTGGTCTGAGCTAATGACTGTAAATTAGAAAGTTGTCCGGCTCGATGAGAACAATATAATTCCTGAGTTTTGTGACTGTGGGTTAAAGTATAAAACCAACCGCCTCACTTTTGTCAAAAGGTGGCGCTACTGAGCCCCTGCACCACGCCCGTTTCTGAAACTTTGCACATGTCTACTGGCTAATAAATGTGATGTGTCTGTCGAGTTTCATGCAATTTCAAGTATGCTAAGAGTCTAAAAGCATCAAAAAAGAATATTCGAAGTTTGAAGCATTGCCGCTGCAACAGTATCCAAGATATCAATAATCCTTTCACATGTCTACATCTGCCGTGTGTTTACATTACACACCAAAAGTTTTAAGTAAATCGGGTAAAAATAAGAGGGTGATTTCAAAGCATTTTGAAAGTGACACACTTCCTTCTGCCAGTTGGTGGCGCTATAACTTTGACTCACAATAGTCACATCCATGCGATCGGGCTCTTACAGCGAACAAACTGCTGAAGTTTCATCGAGATCAATTAATGTATGCAGAAGTTATAACACACTTCCTGTTTCTCTTTTCGCGCCATCATTTCGCTTCCTCGCCACGGCCAAACCGTTCGAGATATCAAAAATCCGCCGGCATTTTTCATCCTCAATGTCTTGACTTCATGCTGACCGAAGTTTACGTGGCGATTGGTGGAATTCTGTAGGAGGAGTATTTCAAATTCCATTGCATGCCTTTTCCAAACAACCCTAAATAGACGATTTCCTGTTGGGCTGAGGTAAAAAGTAAAAGTATGAAGGATATATGAAACGATGAGATCTATATGTGTACCGAGTTTCATATTATTACATGCAAGCGTGTTTGATTTATGGACCAAGTTCTCGGACCCCGTTCCAGGGGGCGCCGTCGAGCCCCCCTGCCACGCCCTGGTACCAGCTTCAGCCCGGCCCTAATGGCCGCGGGTTCTGACCCGTGTGCAAAGTTTCAAGAGTTTTCGAGCACGTTAAGAGCCCCAAAAGTGCCCCAATAGTCGTAAAAAAAATAATAATCATAGTCATCCTAACGAAAACAATAGGGCCTTGCCTTTTCAAGGCTTGGGCCCTAATAATAATAATAATAATAATTAAAGCTGCGAGCAGCGATGACGGGCCCAAGCCGGTGGCACCGCCACCCCTGGGCCTTTAGGGTCGCCAGCGCAAGACGGGCAATAACGTAAGCTTCGCTCGACCGTCGAGAAGATGTGTGCAAATTCCAAGAAATCCACATTCAAACCAAAATATCTGACTTTCTGTTGGTCTGTTTGTTCACTTGAGACATAAGGGGGTGATTTAAAAGCATTTTGAAAGTGACACACTTCCTTCTGCCAGTTGGTGGCGCTATAACTGACTCACAATAGCAACATCCATGCGATCGGCCTCTTACAGCGAACACACTGCTGAAGTTTCGTCGAGATCAATTAATGTATGCAGAAGTTATAACAGACTTCCTGTTTCTCTTACTGCCTTCTGCCAGTTATTATAGGCTTTGTACTTTACTCACGCTGCAATACCGACGTAGAAAATCATCCTCTTTACATGCGTAAAAATATGCTTGGAAACATCACAGTGGAGCGGTGCTTACTGTGAATGATACTGAATTGTACTACTGACTATTTAAACAGAGTAATTTTTATATGGTAGGTTTACTATTTTATTATTATATTTTATTGCGGCTATAATGAACAGGCTGCAATGTCAAGATTGCAATGATGGAGTGTGTGTGTGTGTGTGTGTGTGTGTGTATTTGTAACCTTAAAGGGGTCATATAATGCCATTTTTGTACAAGTTAATATGAATCTTTAGGGTCTAAATGAAAACTTTGTAATATACTTTTATTAAAAATTCTCATTAGTATTTTAAGAAAACACTAATTTTAACTGCTGAAAAACAGCTCCGTTTTCAGCACGCCGTTTCAGTGCATATGACTTTAAATGATAATGAGGTTTGGTCACCCGCCCCTCCCTCCGTTCTGGGGAATTCTAGTCTTGAATCATATGCATTTGCAAGATGTAAACAGTATTTTGCCAGTATTGTGTTACCATTCATCTTCATGCAGTTATAACTGTTTTTTTTTTTACATTACTTCTTAATCAGTAACATACAAGTAAACCAGGTGTAACTTAGTGTTACCATGTTAAATGTAACACCTGCGTACACAGTTTTTAATAACACAATAACCATAACGCGTTGTTCATTATAAACGTGTGATTATGAATTATATTGAGAACGTCGTAACGTTATGGAAAACATGCCGTAATGTACCCTGAGTGTAAACATTAGCCACATGCAGTTTAGCGTTGTTTTGGTTGAACTCACCTCTGTGTGCTGCTTTACCTGCAGTTGAGCGTTGTTAAACTCACCGATGAATGGTGTTGTACCCACAATGAGCGTTGTTAAACTCACCGATGAATGCGGTTGCCTATGAACGCGCTAAACCTTTGCTGAGAGGGCACTTTGATATCAGATTGTGAGGGTTTTTAAAAATAAAAAAACTGTTGGAGGGCCAGATAAAGATGATCTGGGGGCCACCATTATACTAGCCCTGCCATAGATCATTCATTGTAGCCTATTCCTTTTTATTTTTATTTATTGCAGTCTCGACCCATTCGCAGCAGACCAAAAACGTACGTGCAGGTCCAGCTGTTTCGTTTTGGTGGTGCGATGAAGACTTTCGTCGAACATCAGCACGTAACGGTCCCGTGATTTTGGAAATTAGTCATCATCCGCTATTCCAAAGCGCGTAATGGCTGATGGCTGTAGTTTGCTGGAGACCCTTGACAGCAGTTAGATATTTTTCACTTTTTGAATGAGACTCCAGCGCCCGTACACCCAACATTCCCAATTTAATAGCTTTCTTGCATAAGCAGTAGGCTTCAAATGCGTTATTTGCAACTGGCTTTAACCAAGCACGAAATTCAGATTTTTCAAGCCAAGTATCGCTAAACTTGCACTTCCTCATAGCTGAATAAAATCCGTTTAACGTCTTTCTGTTGTATCCGAGAGACTCGCGCCAATAACACGAAAGCTCAAAGCTGGCTGTTGCATGTTGGTCTATTTTGTAGTCATAATACAGCGAATTATATTTGGACTAGCGAAATAAGAAACTACAACAGCACGGAAGTAAAAAAAGAAACATTCCAAAGCGCTATGGAGCATTTAAATGAGATTTACATGGACGTAGGAAAATTAAGACCTGTTAAAAATTATTTAAGACCTAGAACACAATACTTCAGCAAATTTAAGACTTTTAAGGCCTTAAATTGTGATTTTGAAATTTTAGACTTTTTAAGACCCCGTGGAAACCCTGTTTTTTTTTTTTGTAGAGTATTTTTTATTGTATCACCAAAGCAATGACGCTCACGACTCCCGTTGAAGTATCCAGCATCTCTAAGGTCTGCAAATAACTCCATCCAGAACTGAGACCTATATACATTTTGAAGAGTCCTCAAGCTGATGCTTACGCCGTGTACAGCGTCACGAGTGGCCCTCGTTAAAATATTGAACGCAATGATGCAGTATGTCTTGTTTTTCCGTCTGGTCCGCGTCTTTTAAAATCTCCAAACACCGTTCTCAACAGTCAACACGTACAAGTGTTCTTCTTACGTTAAAACAACGAGAATACAGAAAATGTGCTTAGACCTCCATCTAGTGGTTATATTATAGAATTAAAGGAGAAATTACATATGAGACAGCTTTATAACTGAAATAGACAAGTTTAATATAACTATTCTGATAAGTGTATATTTCCAACGTCATGTTTGTGTTATCCGTTTCTGTAAGTTTTTGTGACGTGTTTCAGAAAGATAATCGCTTAGACAGAGTAATAGTTTATTTTCATCTTAACCGGACATCACAGTTGATCAGTGAAATAATTAATAATTCAATATATTGATACCGATTTCTTTATCAACTGTTTGTTCAATTGAGACATAAGGGGGTGATTTCAAAGCATTTTGAAAGTGACACACTTCCTTCTGCCAGTTGGTGGCGCTATAACTTTGACTCACAATAGTCACATCCACGCGACCGGCCTCTTCAAGTGAAGAAACTGCTTAAGTTTCATCGAGATCAAGTAATGTATGCAGAAGTTATAACACACTTCCTTGCTGTTTAAGCTTCATTTATGTGCTTTTTGAGCTTCAAAGTTCTTGTGCAATGTGTTCCACATTCAAACCAAAATATCTGACTCTAGGTCAAAGTATGAAACCAATACCCCACTTTTGTCTGAAGGTGGCGCTACTGAGCCCCTGCACCAGGCATCAAAAAAGAAAATTCAAGTTTGAAGAGCTGCGCGACAGCAGTATTTAAGATATCAATAATTCTTTCACACGTCTACATCTGCCGTGTGTTTACATTATACACCTAAAGTTTGAAGTAAATCGTGTAACAATAAGTGGGTGATTTTAAAGCATTTTGAAAGTGACACACTTCCTTCTGCCAGTTGGTGGCGCTATAACTTTGACTCACAATAGTCACATCCATGCGATCGGCCTCTTACAGCTGAACACACCGCTGAAGTTTCATCGAGATCAATTAATGTATGTAGAAGTTATAACACTCTGACTGTTTCTCGTTTCTCGCCATCAATTCGTTTCCTCGCCACGGCCAAACCGTTGGAGATATCAAAAATCTGCCGGCAATTTTTCATGGTCAATGTCTTGACATCATGCTGACCGAGTTTGGTGGCGATTGGTGGAGTTCTCTGGGAGGAGTATTCCAAATTCCATTGCGTGCGTTTTTCAAACAACCCTAAATAGACGGTTTCCTGTTGGTCTGGGGTAAAAAGTAAAAGTATGAAGGATATATGAAATGATGAGATCTATATGTGTACCGAGTTTCATATTATTACATGCAAGCGTGTTTGAGTTATAGACCAAGTTTTCGGCCCCTGTTCCAGGGGGCGCTGTCGAGCCCCCCTGCCACGCCCGGGTACCAGCTTCAGGCCGGCCCTAATGACCGCAGGTTCTGACCCGTGTGCAAAGTTTCAAGAGTTTTTGAGCATGTTAAAAGCCCCAAAAGTGCCCTGTAAGTCGTAAAAAAAAAAAAATAAAAATAATAATAATAATAATAATAATCCTAACGAAAACAATAGGGTCCTACGCACTTTGTGCTTGGGCCCTAATAATAATCCTAACGAAAACAATAGGGTCCTACGCACTTTGTGCTTGGGCCCTAATAATGCTAACGAAAACAATAGGGTCCTACGCACTTTGTGCTTGGGCCCTAATAATAAAACCATCAAATACAATAGATTCCCTCCTTACGGAGGAATCTAATAATAAAACCGTCAAATACAATAGATTCCCTCCTACGGAGGAATCTAATAATAATACTGACAAATACAATAGATTCCCTCCTACGGAGGAATCTAATTATAATACTGTCAAATACAATAGATTCCCTCCTTACGGAGGAATCTAATAATAATACTGACAAATACAATAGATTCCCTCCTACGGAGGAATCTAATAATACTGACAAATACAATAGATTCCCTCCTACGGAGGAATCTAATTACAATCTTAGCAACATTCACAAGAATGGGAAAATTGTCAAATAAGTTTTGCACTCTGCTCACGTTTCCTTAAAATAATTTAAAGTTTAGTCCTTAATTTGCAACTGTATAATTTCTTCCATGTTGGGTTCGGTATTTTAGAGCTTCATGTTTGGATCATTCGTAATGCTTTGAAAAACCTGCATTTGATTCCCGAAGCGATCCTCCAATCAGAGCCGTCAAAGCTGAATCGGAGTTTCCACGAGTCTCCTGTTTCCGTGCTAACACTCTTCGGCATTGTGGGTGATGTATTTCTTCACCATAAAATCGACAGCTGAACCATAGTACCAGCAGTATCCAAGCTGCTGTTGTATATCCAAGGGAAAAGCCCAGCTTGAGCCACTCTATTGTGAACAGCAATCTTAAACTATTTACCTGCGTTACATATATATACTGTATATATATTAACATTGCACAAGACACATAAATACTGTAAAGACATGTCATTTTTAAGTGTTAGTTGAACGTTAACTAATGCATTGATTAATGTTCCTTAAACACCTTTTAAAAGTTACGAAATGTGTTATTATTGGCTTTGTATAAATTAACGTTAATAAACAATTTAAAGAGGAGCTGTTCCATGTTAGGTCACATTAACTATATTTCTGTTAAGTTCTGTTCTGCATGTGTTTCGCATGTTTTCGTCGAGAATCCTCACTGATCATTGTTAACTGTGTCTTGCATGTCATTGACTGAGCACCGGTGCCAAATGCAGATGTATTATTATGGAATTAATTTGTCAAACACGCTGTGAATTAAAGGGTAACTAAACCCTAAACCAACTTTTTTTAGTTAATGATCTGTAAGAATGGGGCTTTATTAGTACTGGTCATTGATTCAAGTAATTTTTTTGACATTTGTGTATAAAGTGTTTTAATTCTACAATATATGGTGTAAAAACGTCTGAGTGCTGCCCTCTTCAGGTTGAACGGTGGCTACTGCAGTTGAATTTTCCTATTGGCTGTTTGCGGTACTTCGTGACATAACCGGTGACAGCTGACGTAAGCAGGTTCCAGCTCACCACGCCCTTGGTACGAGCTACCACGCCCATGGCAGTATAAAAACCATCTCGTTTCGTCAAAACCACTGTAGCGAGTCAGGAGTTGGAATTGCGAGTATTGAAAACGATCAGGATAGAGTATTTTAGCATCTATTTAGCAGAGCATTTATAGTGTAGTCTAGGTAGTTAATTAGCATATTTGTTAGTGTAGTATTGTTAGAAGCATAGTTAGTTAGTAGCATAGTATTGCGTCAGTTAGGATAGCTTCAAGTTAGCGTAGATTATCTGTATTTAGTACAGTGGTCAGGATGGTACGTAGGTGTAGTGTTGCTGGTTGCAACAGCACTGCTGGACTGTATAGCTTTCCAGCAGACTTGGAAATTAGGCGCTAGTGGTTGCATGTCCTTGGCCTGGAAGACCGCGAGTTCCCGCCTAGAGCTGTAGGAGTGTGCAAACTGCATTTTACGTGGGATTGCTTCTCCAACGCAATGGAGGTGGAAATGGGCTTCTCCAAACAGCTCGCGCTGAAAAGCGACGCAGTGCCAAACGCTGCTCCTCCTGCATGGACTCCACCACCGCAGCAGCGTCTTGAGGTGAGTGATCATATATATTTGAATCACAATTTATTGTTAGGCTAAAGTTAATCCTCTGGGGTAGACAAACGTGCCGGCGCATTCGCAGAATTTTTTCACATAGCGGCAAAATATGAATATGCCTACAGAGCGCGCGCTATTGACATCAACTCGATAAAACTCATCAGATTCATGTACATGTCGTCTTGCGACCGTGTGAGGAATAATAATAACATAATAGTAATACTCCTGGAGAAAATTACCACTCCAGTCACTCTCCATTTTAGAGTCTGAGAGCAGCTGTCAATTAATCCGTCGCTACGGGTCTCAGGTGCACGCCCCCACCCCCGCTCAGCCCAGCCCTCGTTTCGTTCCCTCTATCCCCGCTGGTGTCTGCCCACTTTTCCAGCATTTTTCAAATATTACTAGTGGGTGGAGTCAGACTCTGAGAAGGGGTTTATTTACCCTTTAAAAGAACAAGTTCGCTGCCAACCCAATTCTAATTTATGGGCGAGTTGAGGTGGCATCACTTCCTGTTGCTGCTGGCATCTAGCTTGAGTCTGTGTTTGTAGCCTGCTAGCTTTTTTTGCATCTTTTATCTGTTTTATGCTTTTAATCTTTAATATCTGCCATTTTACAGCACGCATCAGGTTTTTCCCCACATTATTCTCTTATCGCGATTCCACTGCGTGCATTTTTTCCACATACATCCACTTTCTATTTTTAACACGATTAAATTGTTTGCATTTTACAGCGTGCAGCCATTTTCTCCTCAGTTACACGGATTATTGTATCGATCTCAAAGCACCGCATATCAAGAACAACCTTAACAACAAGCAATTGCATGAGGGAGTCACATCGATCTCAAACTGTCACCGCTTAGGAACAACCAACAACAAAAACAATTGCGGTAAGTCATGGTATCCGCTAGTGATGTATGTCTCGAGACCAGTCTCGGTCTTGTCACGGCCTTGACGGTCTTTGGTCTTGGTCTTGTCTTGGTCTTGTCTTGGTCTCGGACCTCTCGGTCTTGTCTAGGTCTCGCTGTCTCAGACCGACATAGTGGTCGGGGGATTTAGCAATACAATACTACAATATCCACGACGACACAACGTTCGATAATGCAACAGTATTATTATTTCGCGCCCTTCAAATGCAACCAATCACATGTATTTTTTTTGTGACACAGCCGCTGGCGCTCATCCATTCATATAACATTATATCTCAGTGAGTGAGTGTAGCGTAGAGCGTAAAGAGCACAGTCAGTCAGTAGCATGTCAGCGAATTCCTTGGTCATAAAATTTGCTTTCGTAGAACACAATGAGTTCTTCTGCACATCGTCAAATAAAAAGAAGCATTCGGCGAAATGTAGATTCTGCAAAGTCTGCTTGACAGAGACAGCCGGGACCACCTCAACGTTCACCAGACACCTGGAGCGTAAACACAGAGAAAGGTAAGCTATCTACGCATTTTCAAACTCTTTGAGGTAAAACCTTTCCAACCTCCCATGACCAAACAGATCATGTATCTGCTGAATTATTGTTTTTTATCATGTGTTCTTCTCACACGTACGGTATAAGTTATTTAGGGACATATTTTTTGCAAGCCTCTCTAAGGACGTAACTAACGTTAACATGATGAAGAGTGTAACTAACGTTACATGCTAAGTAACGAGATTTTGGGTAACTGCACAACTGACAGATGACTTTGAGCGCACCACCAACTGTGTGTGTGTGTGTGTGTGTGTGTGTGTGTGTGTGTGTGTGTGTGTGGCGTGTAACCATAGCGACAAAACGACCAACTTTCGGATCCTGCACTTAAGCCTATAAATTATGAATTACTTTATATGTAATTGCTAAAAACAAATGAAGATTTTTAGAAGAATATTTCAGCTCTGTAGGTCTATACAATGCAAGTGAATAGAGTACAGTCCTTTCAAGCTCCAAAAAGGCAGCATAAAAGTTTTTTTTCCCTCCGGTCTCGACTTGGTCTGTCTTGGTCTTGGTCATGTCATGGTCTCGATACCCTCTGGTCTTGGTAGTGTCTTGGTCTCGGTTTAGGCGGTCTCGACTACAAGTTTAGTATCCGCTCATGTTATTGCTTCCTGCATTACATGCCGCATTTTTACTATAGCTTCTTCCGTCTGCAGTGAGGGATTCAAATGTGATAAATATAAGGAATTTGTCAGGCTGACAGAGAAGGTTAATGAGTTAGAGACCCGCATCCGAATTCTAGTGGAGGTCAGTGAGAAAGAGAAGCCTGTAGATACTGTTTCAGATGTGCAACAATTTGGATCCAACACTAGAGTTTGTCAGGCACTGTAATATGCTCTGGCCCCCTCCCTGCTCGTTGTGGTTATGAGGTTTATAGTAGACTAGTATCACTGAATGGCTGGATGTCTGAGTGTTGTCTGGAGAATAGCATAGGATTTATCGACAATTGGAAGAATTTTTGGGATAGACCTGACCTGCCAAATAGAGACATACTCGTCGCTCTCCTCTCTAGTAATTTGGCTCATAGTCTTAATAGTGATAGTATTTGACAATCTGGGGCCCTAATCTGAATTTCTGCTAGCTGCCTTGAGATGTCACACACAGTTCACATAAACTACAACACATAGATACTGTATGACCTAGTTATAATATAGAGACTGTGTCTGTTCCCCGAACTACCAAACACAAACCCCTCACTAAATCATTTAGAAAAAAATGTATTAAGGTCAAACTTAAAAAAAAAAAAAAAAATTAAGATAAACTTCACATAAAGATAGGGATACGAAACATTAGACCTCTTTCAACCAAAGCACTAATTGTAAATTAAATTATTACAGATCTTGTTTGGACATACTCTGTTTGACTGAAACCTGGCATAAACCGGATGAATGTATTAGTTTAAATTAATCTACTCCCACAGGTTATTGTTATAAAAATTAACCTCGTCTGAAGGGTCGAGGAGGAGATGCTGCTACAATTTACAGTGACGTTTTTGGTGTTACTCAGAGGACAGGATATAAGTTTAAGTCTTTTGAACTAATAATGCTTAATGTAACACCATCAGATATAAATAAAAAATCTCTGTCATCTTTTGCCCAACTACAGCATATAGATCACACCGGCCTTTTTCTGATTTCCTTGGTGAATGTGCAAGATCTAGTAGTTACTGTAGATAGAGCTTTAATTGTTGTTGACTTCAGTATTCACTTAGATTATGAAAATTACACATTGGGATTAGCATTTATCGATATGTGACAGGAACAACTCAATGCCATAATCATATGCTAGATTTTATTCTGTCACATGGAGCTGATGTTGATACTATAGCAATTCCACCACAGAGGAATGACATCTCAGATCATTACCTCATCTCTTGTATGCTGTGATCAGCTAATATTACTCAATCTACACCACACTATCAGGTAGAACAATTTGTTCAACCACTAAAATAGCTTCAATAATAAACTTCCAGATTTATCTAAAGTCAAGTCAATGCTTTAGGTTCCCGGCATTCCCGAGGGGGGGAGGGGCAAGCGACATGCCAAGCATGGGAGCAGGCAGCGACATGCCAAGCATGGGAGCAGGCCGCGACAGCCACTCCTTTTCTCTCTCTATGTTTCTCGCATAGAGTTAAAGCAGCTGGGGCCATTTCATGAAATAACGCACATCGGGGAAGGCGTTCTTTTCCAACTACTATTCTTTCAGGGGGAAAAGACCCCTCAGAGACCACATCCTGCCCAGGCTGGGGGGTGGTTAAATGTGGCGAATATGTCAAATGGGTTTTCAGGCCACATGTGGAAATGGCGCGGTGGTAGATCCTACCTAGCGAGGGTGGAGTTACTACAAACAGTGGGGACTGCCCAAGGGAGACGAGAGGGGGAGCGTACTGTGGAAACTACACACAGGGGGATTAATCCGTGATGGCCAAATCCTGTGGAGCACCTATTGGCTTACTCATACACTCAGTAAGCCAAAAAGTCTAGAAGAACTTGATAAAATAACAGAAAATATAAATACAGTCTTCTCTAGCACTCCTGATAGTGTCACCCCCTTCAATTATGGAAAACTAAAGAAAAAAGCTCCACAGTGTGGTACAATAATCACACTCATAATCTCAAGAGAGCAGCTCAGAAAATGGAACGCACATGGAAGAATACAAAATTTACTTCATAAATTTATTTACTGCTAAAATTTAAATAATCAAAAATACAATTGGAATTATGCAATCATTATGCAATCATTTGTCACAGAACCTCAGAAAACATGCAACTTCAATCCTTCGCAGTCATAGGTCATGAAGAGCTAACAAAACTTATTGAAACATCAGAAGCCACAACCTGTGTGTTGGATCCAATATCTACTAAGCTCTTAAGAGGTATTACCTGTAATCTCAGAACCTCTTCTTAAAGGGCACCTATTATGGCATTTAAAATGTTCCTAATATTATTTTGGGAGTCCCCAACAACAGTTTTACATGCATGCAATGACAAAAAACACATTTGTTGTCTTATAATATGCATTTATGGTTACCTGATTTTCTCACCGACTCCCCAATGATTCGTTCAATGACTCATTTTTCCAAACCCCTCATTTGCGTGATGCTAATCTGCGGTGATTGGTCAGATGACCCAGTCAGTTGTGATTGGTATACTCTGTGCAGAGATTGTGGGAAACGGAACGCCCATCACCGCTTTGTAGTAAAAAAATCAAAATCAGAGAAGGAATTTGAGTTGATTTATGTTAGCGATCATACTCTGTGCAGAGATTGTCGGAAACGGAACGCCCATCACCGCTTTGTAGTAAAAAAATCAAAATCAGAGAAGGAATTTGAGTTGATTTATGTTAGCGATCATAGCCCAAAGTTCGGTGGTAAACACCCAATCAGTTATTGTTTGCGTTAGCCCAACGCATAAACATATTGGTAAAGCACTGCATTACTACAAGTTATTGCTCTATTCTTTATGACAACTCCAATAACATCGACAAACATTTCACATATTTAAAAAAAATTGACATTGAAGCTGCGCTGATCGTAACTTACACAACACACACAAATACTTATTAAGCATGCTAAAAAACACATAAAGGCAACAATTATTATACTTACAGGTTGTTATTCGGAGGAGGAAGCTGATCCAAATAAACTTGGTACTGAACCTTCCTTCAGTATCAACCGGCTCGCGAATCCACACTTGAAAGCATTCATGTTCGTAAAGCAATCGTCATTAAAATGACGCGAACACAGCACAAGGTTCGGGCTATACTTGTGTGGTATAGTTGTATATATAAACTCTAGCCACTGATTCTTCACATGCTTGTCCCTGGGCAGTGAAAAAAAGGTCGCTTTTGATATGCACTTCAGAACACAGCGCCTTGTTGTCGACATGATATTTTTAAGTTTTCCCTGGTGTCTGCGCGCGCAATGAGTGGGCGCGGACAATTTGATAATTTTTTGTCTTGACGTCACAACGAAAAGGAAAATGACTCATTGGAAAAACGATTCATTACATTGACTCAGAGTCGACTCCTACTTTTGAGAGACAATAACTTTTTTTATGGTGAACTTTCATATATAAAACTTTGCAGGATGTTTTTGTTCACTTAAATCTATGTTACACACTACATGAAAGGTAATTTTCAAAATTCCATAATAGGTGCCCTTTAATATTATTAAATTTAGTGTTGTCAAAAATACTGGTCCCCCGGTACCAAGTCGGTACTCAAACAAAAAATTATTTACGATACCAGAATTTATGAAGGTACCGGGGTACCGAGTACCGGGTCTACCCGGTACCCATGCAGAGGCGGGAACTTTCGAACGCTCACAACAAGCAAATGATGACGACAAGCAAAGCTGCTGCGGAGCCTCAACTGAATCATGTCGAAATGAAAAGTGGAAAAGCCAGGTAATTTGAGGCTGATGAAAAGGGAAACATTCAGATCAGCAAAAACCTATTTGTAAATGCTGCTTTCGCAATTTTCTGACGATAGGAGGGAACACATCAAACTTAATAAAGACAGACACCCGGATTTATTCAAGCAAATAAAGCAATTGAGTCCCTCCAAGGTCTAAGGGGTCTTAAGTCCACCTGGCACTATTTTGATATTTTGGCTTCTGGAATGGTCAATTTTCATAGCAGAGTGAAGAGAGTCATATTTCTGGATTCTATAGATTCTCATCTACAATGTGGATGCATTGTAAATACACTTCTTGAGACATTTGTACATGTTCTGATGTGATATATCACCAAAAAATACAAAAAGCGGATATTCAATTTTGTTGTTTTTATTATATAAAAAATATTAAACATAAATGAATAAGGAATTTTACAACAAATATTTATTCCTCAAAGGCTTTAGAACAACTTCAAAAGAAATTGGGTGAAAAAATATAAAGAAACAAAACAACTATTTACATTTCTGTGACTATAGTCACCATAAGTTTTTTTTTTTGGTTGAAAAACATAAGAAAATATAATAGGGAAAAAAACGTTCATTTGACTGGAATAGAATCTGTATAAATGGAGTAATATCCAAAAACACCACTAGATGGAACTGTTTACTGCATTTGAATGATTGATGTGCTTTTCATCAGTCATTAGGTGCCACAGGCTCTGGCTGTAGGAATTTCACACCCCTCCCCCCTTTTACTCCAATGACTTCTGACAACATCATTCTTTGTTTTTGGTCTGTGATTGGTTCACACACACACACACACACACACACACAGGTCTGTGATTGGTTCCACACACACACACACACACACACACAGCTCTGTGATTGGTTTACACACACCAACAGCATTTTATATCATTAGATAAAATAAAGTACAATGTCTTTGTTTTGCGGAAAAATCTATAATAATAATTATAGATTTGCACTAAAATACGGAAGGCTTATCATTCGCGGAAGTCAACACAGTCTATGCAGACGAATGTCAGCTTTTACATAAAAAAAAAAAAAAAAGTAAGTTAATACATTGATCCATTCCGAAGTTATTAATAGATATGTCAGGTGTGCGCACTTTGACGCTCTGGTGCGTCAGTCGACTTAGAAGGGTTAAAAGCATATTATCATTTGCATTAGGGCTGAAACGTTTAGTCGACATTATCGACATCGTCGAATATACAAAATTGATGAGAAAAATGTTCATTGTCGAATAGCCGTTTGATCTCATTTTACGTAACATGAAATCACATTAAACTGTAACAATGACGCGTGAGAGCAGCAATTCATGCCTAATGGAGGAAGAATTACACAGATCAGTCCAGATTCACTCGAAACTTTCACAGTTTATGTTATGTAGATCCAAAAGTATTAGGGAATGATAAAAAAAAAGTAGGCCTACATTCAAAAGCATCTAGGTACTGTTCTGGAATAAGCGGAGGAGGAGCTCTTTAAAGAAAACATTCCGGCGTAACATCTTAAATGCAGTAAAATTGCTTTATTAAAGTTCAAATAATACAGAAGCAGGCCATGTTAATAACTATAAACTCAGAAACTGGCATTTCTCTGTGTGGTCGTGCCTCTTCTATGAGTTGCGCAAATGTCCCGACATCAGGAGGAGAGATTGAAACTGTACCCGGCTGAGAGGAGAGATTGAAACTGTACCCGGCTGAGAGAGACTTTGCCTCGGTCGCTCCTCCCTCGAGCGTGCACGCTAAATGCAGCTAGATTAGAATGCGGTTGCTCGCAACTTAATCATAATATCTATATATATATACACTCACCTAAAGGATTATTAGGAACACCTGTTCAATTTCTCATTAATGCAATTATCTAATCAACCAATCATATGGCAGTTGCTTCAATGCATTTAGGGGTGTGGTCCTGGTCAAGACAATCTCCTGAACTCCAAACTGAATGTCAGAATGGGAAAGAAAGGTGATTTAAGCAATTTTGAGCGTGGCATGGTTGTTGGTGCCAGACGGGCCGGTCTGAGTATTTCACAATCTGCCCAGTTACTGGGATTTTCACGGACAACCATTTCTAGGGTTTACAAAGAATGGTGTGAAAAGGGAAAAACATCCAGTATCGCGGCAGTCCTGTGGGCGAAAATGCCTTGTTGATGCTAGAGGTCAGAGGAGAATGGGCCGACTGATTCAAGCTGATAGAAGAGCAACTTTGCCTGAAATAACCACTCGTTACAACCGAGGTATGCAGCAAAGCATTTGTGAAGCCACAACACGCACAACCTTGAGGCGGATGGGCTACAACAGCAGAAGACCCCACCGGGTACCACTCATCTCCACTACAAATAGGAAAAAGAGGCTACAATTTGCAAGAGCTCACCAAAATTGGACAGTTGAAGACTGGAAAAATGTTGCCTGGTCTGATGAGTCTCGATTTCTGTTGAGACATTCAGATGGTAGTGTCAGAATTTGGCGTAAACAGAATGAGAACATGGATCCATCATGCCTTGTTACCACTGTGCAGGCTGCTGGTGGTGGTGTAATGGTGTGGGGGATGTTTTCTTGGCACACTTTAGGCCCCTTAGTGCCAATTGGGTATCGTTTAAATACCACGGCCTACCTGAGCATTGTTTCTGACCATGTCCATCCCTTTATGGCCACCATGTACCCATCCTCTGATGGCTACTTCCAGCAGGATAATGCACCATGTCACAAAGCTCGAATCATTTCAAATTGGTTTCTTGAACATGACAATGAGTTCACTGTACTAAAATGGCCCCCACAGTCACCAGATCTCAACCCAATAGAGCATCTTTGGGATGTGGTGGAACGGGAGCTTCGTGCCCTGGATGTGCATCCCACAAATCTCCATCAACTGCAAGATGCTATCCAATCAATATGGGCCAACATTTCTAAAGAATGCTTTCAGCACCTTGTTGAATCAATGCCACATAGAATTAAGGCAGTTCTGAAGGCGAAAGGGGGTCAAACACAGTATTAGTATGGTGTTCCTAATAATCTTTAGGTGAGTGTATGTCACTATGCATTTCTTATCATGAAGAAAATTGGCAATATGCAGCTTTATTAATAAGAGAGCACTTTGCACATTAGTTTGTAAATTGTTTTTTATTAATTCTATTGTATGCTTGTTTATTTAGGCTTTTTTTTAGTACTTGGTAAAAAATTTTATTAAAAGTTGCAAAAGTTGAAGCAAATCTTATATAAGTGTTCAAAAATACTTTAAGCATACATTGTTCAGTTTTGTTATAATTAAAAAATAATATATTTAAATTAAAGTGTTGCTCAATGGCATATTTCTGTTCTTAGTTCTGCTGCTAATGTTTTGTAGACTTTGTTAATAAAAGAGTAAATAAAAGAGTATTGCTCATAGAGCACATCAAGAGGATTAGTTCCTATTAAAACTAGGGATTCCGTGTATGTTTTAACATCCGGTACAACCAGTGCTAAAGTTGGCACTTCAATATCCTTCTCAAGAAATTCTTCTGGGAAGTTAACGTTAATTTCAATGTAGCCTATATAAGGTACAGATTGACCGTTAGCACCTTCTACTTCTAGTAAATCGTCTAGGGAATGAATAGGTTGTTCCGCTAGGTGTTGTTCATAAAAAGACAGGGGAAATGTAGTGACCTGTGAACCAGTATCTAACAAGCAACTTTGTGATCTACCTGTTATATTGACTTGCGCAGTACACTTTGCACCTATTAATCCCTTAGGTAGTCTTGTTTGTCTCCCAGCTTTTTGACACTTTAATGCGACATGTCTCGGTTTGGAACATTTCAGTTTTGCCTCAGTTCCTGGTTGTCCCACGACAGGTACTGACTCTAGTTTAAAGCAGCAGATGGGTTTTGGGATTCCCACAAGTATTGTTTCTCTTTTAACTGCTTGCGTTTGGTTGTGATGAGTACAGAGTTTGGTTCATTATCACAAGCAGATGATATGTGGCCATCCTCACCACACATGAAACAATACCTTAGGCTTAGGCTTACCTCTTTGTGTTTTGCTGGTGGTTGTTTGAGGTTGAGAAATAGCATTGCTTGATTTCCTTTGCTCCCGTGTAGGGGTGGTTTCAGTTGTTTCCTTCTGGAATTCTCTCTTTGACTTCTGACGCTTGGTAGTCAAAGTTGTCAGTTGACTCTGAATCTCAGCTATCTGCTTCTTGAGCTTTTGTGTTTCAGTGGTGAGGGACACCACATCTGGTCCACTTTCACTCAACATCAATGCTCTCTGTGAGTGTGAGAGCACACATCGTTTGGAAACACCCAAGTGTTGCTTCATGCGTGTAGCTTTTGCAGTGTACTTGTCTTCTTCGGTACGAAGTAGTAGAAGTAGCTCAGCAAAGGTTGGAGGGTTAATTTTCTTCTGTTCTAATTTTAGGTCTGTAATCAGGTTAGTATCCCAACATCCTCTGCAAAACTGCTTGACAAGGTGTTGATCTGCTTTTTCAGAACTGATGCCACCTCGTTTTATTGTCACACTCAAAGCAACTTGTAATCTGTGCAAGTAGATAGATGGTTTCTCACCCGAGTCTTGCAAGGTGCTCATGAACTTGGCGAAAAGTTCATCTCCATCCTCAACTGTGCCAAAAGCTGAATCCAACAGCTGAATGTAAGTTGAAGGTGGAGTTTCAGGACTTAAATGCTTGATTACATCAGCTGCTGGTGGCAGGAGGCTATCAAGTATTCTTCTAGATCTATGCAGGTCTGACACGGCTGGGTCCTTCAGAATTAGTTCGACATTAGACCGCCATGTGTCATAGTCTGCTTCACTATTGGGTCGAGGACATTTTCCTGAAAATGCTCTGAGCCTCATAGGTGCATTCATCTGAGGAGCTTCTCCACTTCTAACTATATGTTCCACCACAATCTTTTGGACTTCAGGTGGGGTAAGTACATGTGTTGTGATTACAGGGGATTCTTTAGAGTTTGAAGATGCTTGTGGTAACTGAGTCTCAACATAAGATGTTCTAGGAGCTGATGCATGTGTCATGGATGTTACCTCTGGTGATGGCTGTGATAACACTTCAGGTAACCCAGCATTATCTTCGGAGTCAGTAGTAGTTACAGTCTCACTCATCTGAGTAAGCTTCTTTACAAAGATATTGGTCTTGTCTTTACTCCATGAATGTAAAATAAAATACCGTCCTCTAATATTCATATTTATTTCCATACATTTTCTATATTTATTTCCATCATTTTTTAGTGGGCTACACCTGCATCGCAGTTTGGCACTCTGTTAACTTTCACGCATCCGGCATCTTTAAGATGAAGTAAATGTTTGCTGAAAAACGTAATGTGCTGCAGTTTAACATACAATTGTTGTTTTTTGCAAACCTCTTCAGCGGTTGCTATAAAACTATACTTACTTTCAAAAGAGTTGTGCTGTTGTCATTTGTGTGATCCATCTCAATCTGCAACGCACAAGTTCGTCTGACTGAGCACATTGCGCATGCGCACAGTATGTCATTATTATGAGAAGGTTTCTCATTATTAGGAAATAGTAAGTCATTATTATGAGATAGTAAGTCAATATTATGAGAAAGTTTCTCATTAATTTGAGATACTATCTCATAATAATGGCTTAATATCTCATTATATTGACTTACAAAATCAAATTCTTTTATTTAACTGCCAGGAACCGGCTTCCATAGTTTTGAGTGCACTGAGGAGAGGTGATAAAATCGCAGAAGCAACATTTTCATGCTGTACTCTGTTTACTCCATGCAGCGCCATCTATATGTTCCCCAAACAACAGCGGCAAAAGAAAAGGAAACTCTCCAAATCAGCAGCAGTTCCAGTTGTCCTGTGTCTTCTCTCAATTACATAACACAACGCAGATACTAACAGTGGTCAAATGTGGGCCGGTTACAGTGGTGCCGTGACCTGGATGAATGTCAGTTCGTCATCCAAGATGCTGCACTTCAGTTAAGGTTTCAATGAACAGTAACACATACAAGTTAATGTTCACCAAACTGGACATTTCACTACATAATTAGCGCCATTACCTTTACTTTTTCCCCTTTGAGATTTATATTACTAACTTTTTGGTATGTTCATGAGGTATGATGGAACATGGTTCCAATGTGGACAATTTTAATGCTGATGGGAACAAGTCAGAATCAAGTTTTGAGAGATGGTGACTTTTCAGTGACTGTTCATTTACACCTGTTGCAGGGAGGGGTAATGCAGAACGAACATCACCTGAGTATTGTTCCACTAGGGTAATTGAACAAACACCTAGTCAGTTACAGGGTAATCCATTATCAGTCTGCCCAGACTTAAGTGATTCAGCGTGGTGTAATCTCATAACACACATTGCTCAGGAAGTAGGACAGACTATTAATTTCTGCTCAAAATGGGGTAGCGTGTGGGGAAAGAGAAACCAGCAATGCACAAACTCAATGTTTAGGTGCAGGTCAGGCACCCTTACTTAATTTGTCAGGAGTTAAACTAGTCATGCAGTCTGAAGCAAAAGAGCCCCCTGTTTTCCGAGGGGATGGAAAAGATAAATTCAGTGTGCATGAGTGGGAGGATTTAATGGACACTTACCTGTGGAAAAAAGGCATACCAATGTTGGAGCACCATCATGAAATCCTTTCAAGGCGGATGGGTAAAGTCAAAGACATTGTTAGAATTACCCTTCGCAGTAACCCTCTGAGAACCCCAAAGTGATATTTAGGGCCCAAGCACAAAGTGCGTAGGACCCTATTGTTTTCGTTAGGATTATTAGGGCCCAAGCACAAAGTGCGTAGGACCCTATTGTTTTCGTTAGGATTATTAGGGCCCAAGCACAAAGTGCGTAGGACCCTATTGTTTTCGTTAGGATTATTATTATTATTATTATTATTATTATTATTAGGGCCCAAGCACAAAGTGCGTAGGACCCTATTGTTTTCGTTAGGATTATTATTATTATTATTATTATTATTATTAGGGCCCAAGCCTTGAAAAGGCAAGGCCCTATTGTTTTCGTTAGAATTATTATTAGGGCCCAAGCACAAAGTGCGTAGGACCCTATTGTTTTCGTTAGGATTATTATTATTAGGGCCCAAGCACAAAGTGCGTAGGACCCTATTGTTTTCGTTAGGATTATTATTAGGGCCCAAGCACAAAGTGCGTAGGACCCTATTGTTTTCGTTAGGATTATTATTAGGGCCCAAGCCTTGAAAAGGCAAGGCCCTATTGTTTTCGTTAGGATTATTATTATTATTTTTTTTTTTTTTTTTACGACTATTGGGGCACTTTTGGGGCTCTTAACGTGCTCAAAAACTCTTGAAACTTTGCACACTGGTCAGAACCCGCGGCCATTAGGGCCGGGCTGAAGCTGGTACCGGGGCGTGGCAGGGGGGCTCGACGGCGCCCCCTGGAACGGGGTCCGAAAACTTGGTCCATAAATCAAACACGCTTGCATGTAATAATATGAAACTTGGTACACATATAGATCTCATCATTTCATATATCCTTCATACTTTTACTTTTTACCTCAGGCCAACTGGAAATCGTCTATTTAGGGTTCTTTGGAAAACACATGCAATGGAATGTGAAATACTCCTCCTAGAGAATTCCACCAATCGCCACGAAACTCAGTCAGCATGAAGTCAAGACATTGAGGATGAAAAATTGGTCAGCGGATTTTTGATATCTCGAACGGTTTGGCCATGGCGAGGAAACGAAATGATGGCACGAAAAGAGAAACAGGAAGTGTGTTATAACTTCTGCATACATTAATTGATCTCGATGAAACTTCAGCAGTGTGTTTGCTGTACGAGGCCGATCGCATGGATGTGAGTATTGTGAGTCAAAGTTATAGCGCCACCAACTGGCAGAAGGAAGTGTGTCACTTTCAAAATGCTTTGAAATCACCCTCTTATTTTTACCCGATTTACTTAAAACTTTAGGTGTATAATGTAAACACACGGCAGATGTAGACATGTGAAAGGATTATTGATATCTTCGATACTGTCGCCGTGGCAACGCTTCAAACTAGAATATTCTTTTTTGATGCTTTTGAGACTCTTAGCATACTTGAAATTGCATGAAACTCGACAGACACATCACATTTATTAGCCAGTAGACATGTGCAAAGTTTCAGAAACGGGCGTGGTGCAGGGGCTCAGTAGCGCCACCTTTTGACAAAAGTGGGGGGGTTGCTTTACACTTTGACCCACAGTCACAAAACTCAGTAATTATATTGTTCTCATCGAGCCGGACAACTTTCTAATTTACAGTCATTAGCTCAGATCAACAGAAAGTCATATATTTGGTTTGAATGTGGATGTTTTGGAGAATTTTCTCTGCCTCTCTTACTGACCCTACGTCTCTCTGTGTCTGGGGGGAGGGTGCTGATTTGGCTGTTGAATGAGAATGCTTTTATTTTTGTTTTTCAAGGTTTTGGGGCCCTTAACGTGCTCGAAAACTCTTGAAACTTTGCACACGGGTCGGAACCCGCGGCCATCAGGGCCGGGCCGAAGATGGTACCCGGGCGTGGCAGGGGGGCTCGACAGCGCCCCCTGGAATGGGATTCGAACA
Source organism: Xyrauchen texanus (assembly GCF_025860055.1). Taxonomy (NCBI): domain Eukaryota; kingdom Metazoa; phylum Chordata; class Actinopteri; order Cypriniformes; family Catostomidae; genus Xyrauchen; species Xyrauchen texanus. Next base: position 38,958,908 of record NC_068307.1, read on the forward strand.
CTTGCCCGTATATCAGACATGCTTGCATGTAATAATATGAAACTCTGTACACTTGTAGATCTCATCGGGCCGAACAACTTTCGTGCTCTAAGTTTTACGCCAGCCCAACAGGAAGTCGGCTATTATGGGTTGTTTGGAAACACGTGCTCTGGAATTATATATATTCCTCCTAGAGAATGAATCCAATCGCCACCAAACTCGGTCGGCATGAAGTCAAGACATTGAGGATGCTACATTCCGGACGGATTTTTGATATCTCGAACGGTTTGGCCGTGGCGTGGAAATTGATTTAGGACTAAAAATGGACACATGAAGTGTGTTATAACTTAGTTAGTTCTATCTACAGTTACAAAATTCGGCGTATATATTGTTCTCGTCAAGCCAAACAACTTTCTAATTTACAGTCATTAGCTCCGACCAACAGAAAGTCAGATATTGTGGTTTGAATGTGGATTTCTTGGAATTCCTGACAGACAGAGTGACCCCTCCCATTCTGTGTTTTTTCTCTCTGTGTCTCTCTCTCTGACAGACAGAATGGCCTGCCATTTTTTGTGTGTGTGTGTGTGTGTGGGGAGGGGAGGGGGAGGGAATTTCTCTGTTGGTACTTTGAAGCTCCAAAAATCACATAAATGCAACATAACAGTAACCCATAACACTCCAGTGGTTTAATCCATACTTTCAGAAGGGATATTATAGGTGTGGGTGTGAAAAGATAAATAGTATATATTGTATGTAGTATATATAGTATTTTTATATTTTTTACTATAAATTGTCCACCCTGCTCAGGAGGGGTGATATGCTTAAGTAAATCACCCAAAAAAACAAAAAACAACTGAATCAGAACTCTTAAGAGAGAAGAGCTTGTGAAAGTGAAAGTAGAGATTTATAGTAAAAAATGACTTAATTATTGATCTGTTTCTCACCACTTCTCATTTACTTACATTGAAAGGACCAACAGAGCTGAGATATTTGTAACCCAGATGATCCAGGCTACCAGTAGAAGAGTTGAGAGATGTGTAAAAAGATGGGAAAATTAAGAAAAGCGAATAAGAGAGAACAACGAGTGCTTTAGACGAGAAAGTGTTTCATCCAATTATGGATCGTGCTGCATTGACTGACACGCCAATGAGCCAATGGTAGCAGCGCACTGAGACTGCGTGGGCCACACTGCTGCTGTCAAAAAAACATTGGGAGAGAGCGAGCGAGTCAGACGAAGCAGATACTCCTCATTAAAAAGTAGATATTGAGGAAAAGAAACTTGAATGCAATCCAAAGATTACATTTGAGTGAAAGTGATAACTTTGAAGAGCTGACGCCGAAGTCGAGAATAAAAACCGATGTAGATACACGGAGCGCCAAAAAGCACCGCAAATTATCTTCTTGCAAAATAAGATGTGAAATTCTTGCCTTGGTGAGTTGTTTTTTTTGTTTATTGACTTGACATTTTACAAGAAACTGTTGCAGACGCAGCGGCAAATCAGTAGTGTGACATTAGAGTTCATATAGGCCGCTTGTCCATAGTGTGTGAGCTAGTGTTAATTTGCACGTTGGGCTAAAGCTAATCACATGTGAAGATGCAAACGAGTCGATGAAAAGTGACTATGTTGTGTGTAAGTGTCAAGATATTGAGTTAATACGTTGTTTGAAGTGTATACATGATATTTGTTGATGAAAGTGTTTGAATGGAAGATTAATTATTGTTCTGCCTTGTGTTTTTGCAAGGCTGTTTTTTTTTTTTGTTTTATGTGTGTTTCTTCCCAGAAATTGTGATCAACATCCTGGATACGTGCAACGCATATGAGCGTATGTAAAACGCGAGCCACCCACGGAGACCATTTGATTGAACTTTGATCTTGAACTCATCGAAACTGGTATGAGAAACATTTTCGTTTTCGGACAAATTGGACCGAGACTTTGTTTTTGCATATTTTTCCTCGAGCTTTGAACGGAGAGACATCGATTCTGAACTGAACGATTCTAAAGAGTCAAAAACTCTTTTGATCCGAGACATTTGACTCTGAACTGACACTAACTGAATCAATTCAGTGGATTTTGAACATTTGATTCATTTGGCTGAAAAGACTGATTTGTTATTAAGTGATTTGAGTTATTAAGTTGCAATATGTTGTTTTAAGAACATTGTTTATTGTTTCTAAAAATGTTATTGGGTCATAACCAAACTGAGTCTGAGTTTTCCAAGTTTCATTTTATTATTTCATTTTCATACAAAGTATATGACAACTGTTGTCAGTTGAGTTGATTTGTTTGAGTTGATGAGTCCAGCTTCCTGGAATTTCAAAAAAGAGATTTGATTGTAAGCATTATCATACATTGTATGTTGTCAAATTACAGTATTGAGATTTACATGCTCCAGACAAATTGCAATTAAGAATTTCTTCAACGAATACAAGATTCCAACCAGTAAAAAAAAGCTCTTGGTTTTCACCTACCTGCTGTGTTGTTTCCCTCTCTCCAGTAGCCGCTCCTTATCTTCTGATCAGTTGGCCCATATCGAATTATATTGAACCTTATACAAGTGTGACACACAAGACCTGGCACGTGTGCCTCGTTACATATTCTTGCATACTTTGTGGTTGATATGTGCCCTCGATGCGCACTTTTGCAGCGCCCACACTGATGCAAGCTCTACAGCACACATCTTCTCGACAGTCAAAGCGAGCTTACGTTATTGCCCGTCGTGCGCGGCGACCCTAAAGGCCCAGGGGTGGCGGTGCCACCGGCTTGGGCCCGTCATCGCTGCTCGCAGCTTTAATTATTATTATTATTATTATTATTATTATTATTATTATTATTTTTTTTTTACGACTTACGGGGCACTTTTGGGGCTCTTAACATGCTCAAAAACTCTTGAAACTTTGCACACGGGTCAGAACCTGCGGTCATTAGGGCCGGCCTGAAGCTGGTACCGGGCGTGGCAGGGGCTCGACAGCGCCCCTGGAACAGGGGCCGAAAACTTGGTCTATAACTCAAACACGCTTGCATGTAATAATATGAAACTCGGTACACATATAGATCTCATCATTTCATATATCCTTCATACTTTCACTTTTTACCCCAGACCAACAGGAAACCGTCTATTTAGGGTTGTTTGAAAACGCACGCAATGGAATTTGGAATACTCCTCCCAGAGAACTCCACCAATCGCCACCAAACTCGGTCAGCATGATGTCAAGACATTGACCATGAAAAATTGCCGGCAGATTATTGATATCTCCAACGGTTTGGCCGTGGCAAGGAAATGAAATGATGGCGAAACGAGAAACAGTCAGAGTGTTATAACTTCTACATACATTAATTGATCTCGATGAAACTTCAGCGGTGTGTTCGCTGTAAGAGGCCGATCGCATGGATGTGACTATTGTGAGTCAAAGTTATAGCGCCACCAACTGGCAGAAGGAAGTGTGTCACTTTCAAAATGCTTTAAAATCACCCACTTATTGTTACACGATTTACTTCAAACTTTAGGTGTATAATGTAAACACACGGCAGATGTAGACGTGTGAAAGAATTATTGATATCTTAAATACTGCTGTCGCGGCAGCTCTTCAAACTTGAATTTTCTTTTTGATGCCTGGTGCAGGGGCTCAGTAGCGCCACCTTCAGACAAAAGTGGGGTATTGGTTTCATACTTTGACCTACAGTCAGATAGTTTGGTTTGAATGTGGAACACATTGCACAAGAACTTTGAAGCTCAAAAAGCACATAAATGAAGCTTAAACAGCAAGGAAGTGTGTTATAACTTCTGCATACATTACTTGATCTCGATGAAACTTAAGCAGTTTCTTCACTTGAAGAGGCCGGTCGCGTGGATGTGACTATTGTGAGTCAAAGTTATTGCGCCACCAACTGGCAGAAGGAAGTGTGTCACTTTCAAAATGCTTTGAATTCACCCCTTATGTCTCAATTGAACAAACAGTTGATAAAGAAATCGGTATCAATATATTGAATTATGAATTATTTCACTGATCAACTGTGATGTCCGGTTAAGATGAAAATAAACTATTACTCTGTCTAAGCGATTATCTTTCTGAAACACGTCACAAAAACTTACAGAAACGGATAACACAAACATGACGTTGGAAATATACACTTATCAGTATACTTATATTAAACTTGTCTATTTCAGTTATAAAGCTGTCTCATATGTAATTTCTCCTTTAATTCTATAATATAACCACTAGATGGAGGTCTAAGCGCATTTTCTGTATTCTCGTTGTTTTAACGTAAGAAGAACACTTGTACGTGTTGACTGTTGAGAACGGTGTTTGGAGATTTTAAAAGACGCGGACCAGACGGAAAAACAAGACATACTGCATCATTGCGTTCAATATTTTAACGAGGGCCACTCGTACGCTGTACACGGTGTAAGCATCAGCTTGAGGACTCTTCAAAATGTATATAGGTCTCAGTTCTGGATGGAGTTATTTGCAGACCTTAGAGATGCTGGATACTTCAACGGGAGTCGTGAGCGTCATTGCTTTGGTGATACAATAAAAAATACTCTACCAAAAAAAAAAAAAAAAAAAAAACAGGGTTTCCACGGGGTCTTAAAAAGTCTAAAATTTCAAAATCACAATTTAAGGCCTTAAAAGTCTTAAATTTGCTGAAGTATTGTGTTCTAGGTCTTAAATAATTTTTAACAGGTCTTAATTTTCCTACGTCCATGTAAATCTCATTTAAATGCTCCCTAGCGCTTTGGAATGTTTCTTTTTTTACTTCCGTGGTGTTGTAGTTTCTTATTTCGCTAGTCCAAATATAATTCGCTGTATTATGACTACAAAATAGACCAACATGCAACAGCCAGCTTTGAGCTTTCGTGTTATTGGCGCGAGTCTCTCGGATACAACAGAAAGACGTTAAACGGATTTTATTCAGCTATGAGGAAGTGCAAGTTTAGCGATACTTGGCTTGAAAAATCTGAATTTCGTGCTTGGTTAAACCCAGTTGCAAATAACGCATTTGAAGCCTACTGCTTATGCAAGAAAGCTATTAAATTGGGAATGTTGGGTGTACGGGCGCTGGAGTCTCATTCAAAAAGTGAAAAATATCTAACTGCTGTCAAGGGTCTCCAGCAAACTACAGCCATCAGCCATTACGCGCTTTGGAATAGCGGATGATGACTAATTTCCAAAATCACGGGACCGTTCGTGCTGATGTTCGACGAAAGTGTTCATCGCACCACCAAAACGAAACAGCTGGACCTGCACGTACGCTTTTCGTCTGCTGCTGAATGGGTCGAGACTGCAATAAATAAAAATAAAAAGGAATAGGCTACAATGAATGATCTATGGCAGGGCTAGTATAATGGTGGCCCCCAGATCATCTTTATCTGACCCTCCAACAGTTTTTTTATTTTTAAAAACCCTCACAATCTGATATCAAAGTGTCCTCTCAGCAAAGGTTTAGCGCGTTCATAGGCAACCGCGATTCATCGGTGAGTTTAACAACGCTCATTGTGGCGTACAACACCATTCATCGGTGAGTTTAACAACGCTCAACTGCAGGTAAAGCAGCACTCAGAGGTGAGTTCAACCAAAACAACGCTAAACTGCATGTGGCTAATGTTTACACTCAGGGTACATTACGGCATGTTTTCCATAACGTTACGACGTTCTCAATATAATTCATAATCACACGTTTATAATGAACAACGCGTTATGGTTATTGTGTTATTAAAAACTGTGTACGCAGGTGTTACAGTTAACATGGTAACACTAAGTTACACCTGGTTTACTTGTATGTTACTGATTAAGAAGTAATGTAAAAAAACAGTTATAACTGCATGAAGATGAATGGTAACACAATACTGGCAAAATACTGTTTACATCTTGCAAATGCATATGATTCAAGACTACAATTCCCCCAGAACGGAGGGAGGGGCGGGTGACCAAACCTCATTATCATTTAAAGTCATATGCACTGAAACGGCGTGCTGAAAACGGAGCTGTTTTTGAGCAGTTAAAATTTGTGTTTTCTTAAAACACTAATGAGAATTTTTAATAAAAGTATATTACAAAGTTTTCATTTAGACCCTAAAGATTCATATTAACTTGTACAAAAATGGCATTATATGACCCCTTTAAGGTTACAAATACACACACACTCCATCATTGCAATCTTGACATTGCAGCCTGTTCATTATAGCCGTAATAAAATATAATAATAAAATAGTAAACCTACCATATAAAAATTACTCTGTTTAAATAGTCAGTAGTACAATTCAGTATCATTCACAGTAAGCACCGCTCCACTGTGATGTTTCCAAGCATATTTTTACGCATGCAAAGAGGATGATTTTCTATGTCGGTATTGGAGCGTGAGTAAAGTACAAAGCCTATAATAACTGGCAGAAGGCAGTAAGAGAAACAGGAAGTCTGTTATAACTTCTGCATACATTAATTGATCTCGACGAAACTTCAGCAGTGTGTTCGCTGTAAGAGGCCGATCGCATGGATGTTGCTATTGTGAGTCAGTTATAGCGCCACCAACTGGCAGAAGGAAGTGTGTCACTTTCAAAATGCTTTTAAATCACCCCTTATGTCTCAAGTGAACAAACAGACCAACAGAAAGTCAGATATTTTGGTTTGAATGTGGATTTCTTGAATTTGCACACATCTTCTCGACGGTCGAGCGAAGCTTACGTTATTGCCCGTCGTGCGCTGGCGACCCTAAAGGCCCAGGGTGGCGGTGCCACCGCTTGGGCTCGCCATCGCTGCTCGCAGCTTTAATTATTATTATTATTATTTTTTTACGACTTACGGGGCACTTTTGGGGCTCTTAACATGCTCAAAAACTCTTGAAACTTTGCACACGGGTCAGAACATGCGGTCATTAGGGCCGGCCTGAAGCTGGTACCCGGCGTGGCAGGGGCTCGACAGCGCCCCTGGAACAGGGGCCGAAAACTTGGTCTATAACTCAAACACGCTTGCATGTAATAATATGAAACTCGGTACACATATAGATCTCATCGTTTCATATATCCTTCATACTTTTACTTTTTACCCCAGACCAACAGGAAACCGTCTATTTAGGGTTGTTTGAAAACGCACGCAATGGAATGTGAAATACTCCTCCCAGACAATTCCACCAATCGCCACCAAACTCGGTCAGCATGAAGTCAAGACATTGAGCATGAAAAATTGCCGGCAGATTTTTGATATCTCTAACGGTTTGGCCGTGGCGAGGAAACGAAATGATGGCGAGAAACGAGAAACAGTCAGAGTGTTATAACTTCTGCATACATTAATTGATCTCGATGAAACTTCAGCGGTGTGTTCGCTGTAAGAGGCCGATCGCATGGATGTGACTATTGTGAGTCAAAGTTATAGCGCCACCAACTGGCAGAAGGAAGTGTGTCACTTTCAAAATGCTTTAAAATCACCCACTTATTTTTACACGATTTGCTTCAAACTTTATGTGTATAATGTAAACACCCGGCAGATGTAGACGTGTGAAAGGATTATTGATATCTTAAATACTGTTGTCGTGGCAGCTCTTCAAACTTGAATTTTCTTTTTTGATGCCTGGTGCAGGGGCTCAGTAGCACCACCTTCAGACAAAAGTGGGGTATTGGTTTCATACTTTGACCTACAGTCAGATATTTTGGTTTGAATGTGGAACACATTGCACAAGAACTTTGAAGCTCAAAAAAAGCACATAAATGCAGCTTAAACCGCAAGGAAGTGTGTTATAACTTCTGCATACATTACTTGATCTCGATGAAACTTCAGCAGTTTCTTCACTTGAAGAGGCCGGTCGCGTGGATGTGACTATTGTGAGTCAAAGTTATAGCGTCACCAACTGGCAGAAGGAAGTGTGTCACTTTCAAAATGCTTTGAAATCACCCCCTTATGTCTCAATTGAACAAACAGTTGATAAAGAAATCGGTATCAATATATTGAATTATGAATTATTGCATTGATCAACTGTGATGTCCGGTTAAGATGAAAATAAACTATTACTCTGTCTAAGCGATTATCTTTCTGAAACACGTCACAAAAACTTACAGAAACGGATAACACAAACATGATGTTGGAAATATACACTTATCAGAATAGTTATATTAAACTTGTCTATTTCAGTTAAAGCCATTTCAGTTATAAAGCTGTCTCATATGTAATTTCTCCTTTAATTCTATAATATAACCACTAGGTGGAGGTCTAAGCACATTTTCTGTATTCTCGTTGTTTTAACGTAAGAAGAAGACTTGTACGTGTTGACTGTTGAGAACGGTGTTTGGAGTTTTTAAAAGACGCGGACCAGACGGAAAAACAAGACATACTGCATCATTGCGTTCAATATTTTAACGAGGGCCACTCGTACGCTGTACACGGTGTAAACATCAGCTTGAGGACTCTTAAAAATGTATATACGTCTCAGTTCTGGATGGAGTTATTTGCAGACCTTAGAGATGCTGGATACTTCAACGGGAGTCGTGAGCGTCATTGCTTTGGTGATTTTACTCAGAACAGGGTTTCCGCGGGGTCTTAAAAAGTCTAAAATTTCAAAATCACAATTTAAGGCCTTAAAAAGTCTTAAATTTGCTGAAGTATTGTGTTCTAGGTCTTAAATAATTTTTAACAGGTCTTAATTTTCCTACGTCCATGTAAATCTCATTTAAATGCCCCATAGCGCTTTGGAATGTTTTTTTTTAATTCCGTGGTGTTGTAGTTTCTTTTTCGCTAGTCCAAATATAATTTGCTGTATTATGACTACAAAATAGACCAACATGCAACAGCCAATCAGCTTTGAGCTTTCGTGTTATTGGCGCGAGTCTCTCGGATACCACAGAAAGACGTTAAACGGATTTTATTCAGCTATGAGGAAGTGCAAGTTTAGCGATACTTGGCTTGAAAAATCTGAATTTCGTGCTTGGTTAAAGCCAGTTGCAAATAACGCATTTGAAGCCTACTGCTTATGCAAGAAAGCTATTAAATTGGGAATGTTGTGTGTACGGGCGCTGGAGTCTCATTCAAAAAGTGAAAAACATCTAACTGCTGTGAAGGGTCTCCAGCAAACGACAGCCATCAGCCATTACGTGCTTTGGAATAGCAGATGATGACTAATTTCCAAAATCACGGGACCGTTCGTGCTGATGTTCGACGAAAGTCTTAATCGCACCACCAAAACGAAACAGCTGGACCTGCACGTACGTTTTTGGGAGGGCGGGCAGGTGCAGTCAAGATACCTGGGATCCCAGTTCATGGGTCATGCAACTGCCGAGGACTTAATGAAACATGTGAAAGTAAGTAAATGTTTTATTTTAGCAAATAAATGAATTTGAGCTAAAATTATTTTAGCTGTTACGACTTTGTTTATAGATTATTATTTTTTCATTAGCAAAAGGGTGATTAGAGTGGTATTTTCTGTTGAGAACTCTGTTGCACCCTGTTGACTTAAATGGGGCGCGTTCTCTTGAATTGCTTAGTTACCAATGATCGCGTGCGTTAACTCGACAATCGACTACTGTGGACTTCGACCGAAAACAGGAAGGCCCTGTCCCAATATGCACACTATGCCCTAAGGCCTTCCTCGAAGTGGACACTTGTTGAAAGTGCACTTAGCGGAGTAAGTCGCTAAGGGCCCGAGCTGTGAAAAGCAGAATTGGGACAGTTTTGCACACGTCACTATCTACGTCACTTCTGTTGTGATCAGGAGAGCAAACATAACGTGCAGGGTAGTCCGAAAGACTTCTATATATCTCTGAACCGGAGCCTGTAGCGTTGAAATTTGACGTCTTGGGTAAGCTCACCGCAATGGTCTGCTGCGAATGGGTCGAGACTGCAAAAAATAAAAAGGAATAGGCTACAATAAATGATCTATGGCAGGGCTAGTATAATGGTGGCCCCCAGATCATCTTTATCTGGCCCTCCAACAGTTTTTTTATGTTTAAAAACCCTCACAATCTGATATCAAAGTGCCCTCTCAGCAAAGGTTTAGCGCGTTCATAGGCAACCGCATTCATCGGTGAGTTTAACAACGCTCATTGTGGTGTACAACCCCATTCATCGGTGAGTTTAACAACGCTCAACTGCAGGTAAAGCGGCATTCAGAGGTGAGTTTAACCAAAACAACGCTAAACTGCATGTGGCTAATGTTTACACTCAGGGTACATAACGGCATGTTTTCCATAACGTTACGACGTTCTCAATATAATTCATAATCCCACGTTTATAATGAACAACGCGTTATGGTTATTGTGTTATTAAAAACTGTGTACGCAGGTGTTACAGTTAACATGGTAACACTAAGTTACACCTGGTTTACTTGTATGTTACTGATTAAGAAGTAATGTCAAAAAACAGTTATAACTGCATGAAGATGAATGGTAACACAATACTGGCAAAATACTGTTTACATCTTGCAAATGCATATGATTCAAGACTAGAATTCCCCCAGAACGGAGGGAGGGGCGGGGTGACCAAACCTCATTATCATTTAAAGTCATATGCACTGAAACGGCGTGCTGAAAACGGAGCTGTTTTTGAGCAGTTAAAATTAGTGTTTTCTTAAAATACTAATGAGAATTTTTAATAAAAGTATATTACAAAGTTTTCATTTAGACCCTAAAGATTCATATTAACTTGTAGAAAAATGGCATTATATGACCCCTTTAAGGTTACAAATACACACACACACACACTCCATCATTGCAATCTTGACATTGCAGCCTGTTCATTATAGCCGCAATAAAATATAATAATAAAATAGTAAACCTACCAAATAAAAATTACTCTGTTTAAATAGTCAGTAGTACAATTCGTATCATTCACAGTAAGCACCGCTCCACTGTGATGTTTCCAAGCATATTTTTGCGCATGTAAAGAGGATGATTTTCTACGTCGGTATTGGAGCGTGAGTAAAGTACAAAGCCTATAATAACTGGCAGAAGGCAGTAAGAGAAACAGGAAGTCTGTTATAAGTTCTGCATACATTAATTGATCTCGACGAAACTTCAGCAGTGTGTTCGCTGTAAGAGGCCGATCGCATGGATGTTGCTATTGTGAGTCAGTTATAGCGCCACCAACTGGCAGAAGGAAGTGTGTCACTTTCAAAATGCTTTTAAATCACCCCTTATGTCTCAAGTGAACAAACAGACCAACAGAAAGTCAGATATTTTGGTTTGAATGTGGATTTCTTGGAATTTGCACACATCTTCTCGACGGTCGAAGCGAGCTTACGTTATTGCCCGTCGTGCGCGGCGACCCTAAATGCCCAGGGGTGGCGGTGCCACCGGCTTGGGCCTGTCATCGCTGCTCGCAGCTTTAATTATTATTATTATTATTATTATTATTATACTTTATTGTCCGATTCCTGGGAAATTTGTCTTGGACCACATGAGTGCACAACATCAATCACACACAACACAATGCATACAATAACATGCAATAATAAGCAATAACACATTTCAATTAATTATATTAAAAAATTTAAAAAAAAAAAACCTAGCAGCATACTACATCAATTAAATAAAAGAAAAATCTCTATTTAAAATTTTTATCGCAGTTGGAACAAAATAGTTTTTATAACGATTAGACTTGCACATCAAGACCCTGAATCTTCTCCCTGATGGTAGCAAATTAAAATACTTGTGTAAAATATGTGTATCATCAGAGACAATTATTTTAGCTTGCCTTGAAATAGATGCCTCGTACAGTTCTAGTATGGTTCGTTTTTTCTCCCACCCTATGATTTTTTGAGCTGAATGCACCAGTCGTACTAGTTTTGATTTAGATTGAACAGTCAAATTTTCATACCATGCAGTAATACAGTATCTAATTAAGTTTTCAAAAACAGACTGATAAAATAGAAACAAAATCCTCTGGTTTACTCCAAACATTTTTAACCTTCGCAGGAATTATAGCCTCTGCTGCAGTCTGGAACAAAGATTGTCGTTGTGAGAAGACCAGCATAGCAGATTGTCCATATAAACTCCTAAGTATTTATATGAAGAAACCCTGCTCAATAATATCACCATGTATTATTACAGGGCTATGGTCTCCCAGAGACCTAGGATCAAAAATCATTTCAACAGTCTTCCTTTCATTTAAAACCAAAGAATTAGTGTCACACCAGCTGACAAATCTGTCAACAACAGAGAAATACTGCAAGGGATTTATAGTCTTGTTCAGTAAGCTCAATATTGCTGTGTCGTCAGAGAATTTGATGAAAAATGTATCATCCTGACTAGAGACACACTCATTAGTGTATAGTGAAAATTAAAAGGGTGAGCTAACACAACCCTGCGGGGCTCCTATATTTGATATATTGATACATTTTAACAAGGTCAGATATTCCTACATGCCTTTAGCCGATTTCTATGGCACAGTACCTGTTGCTGGAGAAAATCCAGTTGAATACTGGGTCCGTTTAAATAAGGCTGTGGATGTCACAGTGGAGGCTTTAACTAGGCTTGGGCGACAGATGGATAATCCATGTCAGGAGTCAGCCATGATATTTGTCAAACACTGCCCTGACCCAACTTTGTCATCCATTTTCCGCTTGAAAGCACCAGATAAGTGGGCAGCGAGTGAGGTACAAGAACATCTCGACAGATATCAGACTGAGCAAACATTAGCATATGAATGGCGCACTCTGCTGGTGGATGTGATCATATTATCTATAATTAGATGAACCGGTAAAAACTGTACATTGTTTTGTTTCATACAGATTATATTGCAGGAGAATATTTGTTTTAAATTTGAATTGTTTCGTGTTTGTGTGATATGTATTCACAGAGTTTCAGTTATTTTTTGTGACATGTTTCAGAAATATGCTCGTGAACATGGAGAATGCTGAAAGCTCACCCTTTTTATTTTCTTTATTTTACAAAAGCACAAGGTTTTGTTGTTACTGTGAGTGTACACAAATAAAAGTAGACCCTTTATAGTCTCTAATGATGTCTTCCACTTATCTGTATGCCCCAAAATGGAGTATTTTAAGTTGTTTCTGCTGTAATGACATAAATATCTAGCAGGACGCGCCGGCGTGTCTGTCAACCCCAGAGGGTTAAACAAGTTTAGAAAAGTGCATGTGCACATGCTCCAGATGAAGTTAAAGTGATTGCACAGAATATGCAAACCCACAAAGTGTTTGATGATTTGTTTTATGCACCTGTCTGTGTGAACAACAAATACCAGATGATGGGAATGTTGGATGCGGGATCTATGGCATACACTTGCGTGAAGATGTGTTTCCGAAGCCCACGCCATTGTCACATGAAATAATGTTAATTGGATGTGGAGGTAAAGCAACCAAGCCAAAATGCATGCATGTAGTTAACCTGAAAGTGTATGGTGAGAGATGTTTAGTGCCTGTTTTAGTTGTGCCAGGACAAAGGGATGACTTAATCATTGGTACCTACATGATTAAGTTATTTATGCACTGAGTAGTGTTGTCAAAAGTACCGACTTCGGTACCAAGTCGGTACTGAAATTTAAAAAATGTGACGCTTTGAGCACTGTTGAGCGGAATCGTAAACACCTCTGATTGGCCATTGTGTTCACGCGCTCATCGGATATGTCTGTGATTGGCTACAATGATCAATGCACGGGAGCGTTTGAGAGTACATGTTTGAAAGTTTTTTTAAAAACAGGAGTGGGAGCTTTTGAAAGCACAAGCAGCCGTCTATCAGCGGACCGGTCCTGCTTTCAAACACTCCCGTGTGTATCTGTGCAAGCGCTCGGTGAAGAGCGTCATTGATGTATATTTACAACATGTTTTTGAAGCGCTGATCATTGTAGTCAATCACAGACATATCCGATGAGCGCTTGAACACAATGGCCAATCAGAGGTGTTTACGATTCCGCTCAACAGGGCTCAAAGCATCACATTTTTTAAATTTCAGTACCGACTTGGTACCGAAGTCGGTACTTTAGACAACACTAGCACCGAATGAAGATCAGTGGTGATTATTGGAGAATCTTGTCTAACAGTGTTTTGGAGCCATCTAGATCCACCAGAAAAGGTTGGGACTGTTAAGCTTCAGCAGTCAGTCATTCTAATGGCCAAACAAGAGCACCTTGTCTGGGGAAGGCTGCCGAGTAATTCCCCTTTGTCACCAGGCAGCACTGTAATTGTGGAGGTCACTTCTTCCAGATCCATGCCACGGGACATCATCATCGGTCGTGTTATTACACCATTGTGGGGAGATCGTTGGATTCCTTTAAAATTTACCAACCTTTAAGCTGTGGAGGATTTTGAGCTGTTGAAGGGTTTCAGTCATGTCCAAGTTCCCGCATCCAAAAATTCTTGTCAATTTGGTGCCACAGCTGATCTTAAACAGAGACTAAAGGCCGTTATTGACATTGACGCATGTTCTGTCAAGGATACAGCAAAAGAAAAGCTTGTCCAACTGCTTGAGAATAACAATGACATATTTTCCAAACATGCTCTGGATTGTGGGGAGGTCAGAGGTTTCGTCCATCGCATCCGCCTTACAGACGAGCGTCCATTCCGACTGCCATACGTTGAGTACCACCAGCTCACTATCAAAAGTTACGGCAAGTTCTCTCAGAAATGGAAGAGCAAGGAATAATTCGGAAATCAGTGAGTGAGTATGCTTCGCCTTTAGTTCTGGTATGGATGAAAGACGGTGGCTTGAGAATTTGTACGGACATTAGATGGCTGAATGCCAGGACCATTAAGGATGCGCACCCACTCCCACACCAGTCTGACAGTCTGGTTGCCTTGGGTGGAAACACTCTCTTCAGTACTATGGATTTAACATCAGGCTTTTATAACATAATTATGGCTGAAGAAGATAAAAAGACCACTGGTTACGCCCCATTTCAGTTGATGTTTGGCTGCATTCCAAGGCTACCTGTTGATGTCATGTTTGGGCAGTTGTTGCATGACCCTGTGATTGTTGACCATGGCAGCTATGAAAACCCTTATGTCTTACCTTCATGAAGCTGCACGCATTGCTCAGAAACACACTAAAAAAGAACAGAAAAAGCAGGCCAAAGGTTACAATCGGAGAGTCAAGGGCACATGTTTGATCATCGGAGACAGAGTGCTCCTTGCGAACAGGAGTGAAAGAGGAAAGAAATAGCTTGCCGATAAGTGGGATCCAACTGTCTATATGGTGAAGGATCGGAATCTACAAACAAACATATACAAACTGATTGACGAGGAGGGCAAATCAAAAGTGGTACATTGTGGATATCAGCTTCCTGCCCATTGGATCACCTCGAGAAGACAAGGGCATCATGTCTAATGTTGAGAATATGGAGAGCCAGTCTTGGGTGTCTGAGCTGTCTGATTCATCAGAAGAGGAGAGTTCTGATGATAGAACAAGGGCATGGGTGCTTGATGGTCAAGGAGAAATTGAAAGTCAAGAGTTTGTGGATGATGATGATGTTCTGGTATCTGATCATTCAGTCCACAGTCGAAGAAGCATCTGTGATCAAATCCCCAGTGCAAATGAGGCTGTTGGGGTCTCCGATCAAGTATCTAGCATAGAGACTGAATCCTCTGCTAGTAATCCTGACTCTGTGAATGAAACTGTGAATGATTTGCATGCTAACAGTATTACTGACATACAAAAACAAATTCCAACTGACACACTGGGTGTTAGGACTCGTGCAAGAAGGGTAGTCAAAAAAGTTAGCCGTTTAATTGAGTCAGTGGCACAGAGACCATTTTATGTTCAGAGAGCTGGGTCATCAGTAGAAAGGAGATAAGGATCATTTCTTTCTTTATTTTAAAAGGTATTTGTTTCTATGAAAATTCTGTGAAAGTGTATGCAAGATGTGAATTTCATGAAGTGTAATATAGACCAGATTATTGGATGTTGTACAAGGCAGCATAACTGTTCTAAGAATGTCTGAGACTTGATCAACCTTGGATTTTTCTTAACCTGTAAGGCGGGTAATTTACTATGTTGAACTGCGGATGAGATTTTTTATAAATCTGGTTCTGTTGGTTCAAATATGTTATTTGGTCAGGATATTAGTGAGATTCAGGAGGGGTGAATGTGACAGATGTTTATATTCACAGTGTATGTTCACTATGTAAATTAATGTTTCACTAATAATCCTTCCTTTTCAGTTTTATTTGTTTACTTTATATTATTTTGTCTCGGAAAGCATTATAATTTTGTTTTGAAATGTATCTGTGTCACTTTGGAAAAAAGTTTTATGATTAATTGTACCGGCGTCGTGACGTCATTTTTGTTCATCCTGAGGACATATAGTCCTCAGTCATTTGAGTGCACTATATGTTCCCCAAACAACAGCAGCAAAAAGAAAAAGAAACACTCCAAATCAGCAGCAGTTCCAGTTGGTCCTGTGTCTTCTCTCAATTACATAACACAACGCAGATAGTAACAGTGGTCAAAAGTGGGCCGGTTACACATAAATATACCATGTTATATTCCATTATGTTCATTATGACCGTAAAACTCTGGCCTGTTAATAGTTTTTAGAATATCAAAATCCACAAAAGGATGTAGATCCTTTTCCCATTTAGCTCCTAAACTATGCACTAGTCTCCCTAATACAGTTTGGGATGCATACTGTCACGAACGCCGGTGAAGGCGCCTCCTCAACCGGCCACCGGAGATCGGTTTCACCCGAGTATTGACTTTGAAACTACATTTCCCATAAACCCACATATCTGGCGTGATTACACTCAAGCTGACTCGCATTACTATCTCTCTACTTAAACTGTGTACGAGCGTTCATTCACTGCGAAGTCTTGTTTTGCTCCGGCTGCATTTCTGAGCGTTTATCACTGTTATATCTGATTCTCTGTGTTTTGACCCTTGCCTGATTACTCCTTCTACATCTGTTTCCCACCTGCCTTTACTGAGTTTACGCCTGCCTCTCTACTATTGACATTTACTGCCTGCCCTGATTCTTTGCCTGACTACGATTCTGCCTATCTGTGATATTCCTGTTTGCCTGCCATTGACCTTCGCCTGTATTTTACGCTGCCTTGTCTAATAAATCGCTGATGGATCCCAACCAACCTGAGTCTTCATTACACATACACACTAGTAGTTCTTATAATATACTTTGTGTCAAAAAATGATTTATGGCTTAATTGCTGTACCTTTGACCTTTCCCCTTCCGCTCACCCCGCCCCGCACCACCCCACCCGCCCCGCCCGCCCTCTTTCCCTCCCACCCACCTTCCCCCATTCCGGTGTGTGTGTTGTGGTGTGACGTGTTTGGTCATATCTGATGTTATATGTTTGCAGAGGTATCCGCCCCCACAACTATGTATTTAAAAAGAGTTTAGGTTTGAAAATGAGATGTCAAGATAACGTATGGTTCATGATGAAATAATTCATTGTTGTAATCATTGAGTTATTTTTCAGAAACATGTTAAAGTAATGTGTGTGTGGGGTTCATTTGAATTTATTATTATTATTGTAAGACATAAAAAGCAGTATTATGTTTAAAATGTGTTTAAATGACATCTTTAATGAGCTTGTAATGCTTGGTGTCAAACATGGTACAAGTTTTTTTATTAACAAAAGGGTGAAAATGTGTTTTCTAAAACAGTGGATATTGGATAAGACAAAAAACATTCAGATGGTCGCTTTAAAATAAGGATTTAATGGTTAATGATTGTTATTTACTTTTTAACAGAGGAGAAAATGTGTTTTCTAAAACGTGGATATTGGATAAGACAAAAAACATTCAGATGGTCGCTTTAAAATAAGGATTTAATGGTTAATGATTGTTATTTACTTTTTAACAGAGGAGAAAATGTGTTTTCTAAAACAGTGGATATTGGATAAGACAAAAAACATTCAGATGGTCGCTTTAAAATAAGGATTTAATGGTTAATGATTGTTATTTACTTTTTAACAGAGGAGAAAATGTGTTTTTAAACACCTCTCAGACTCCCATATGGTCTAGAGGTTAGGATTCCTGGTTTTCACCCAGGCGGCCCGGGTTCGACTCCCGGTATGGGAGAGGTGTGGCATGGTAATCCACTGAGCTCTGATCTACGCGGAGCTGTTGTGAAAACAAAGGCAATTCAGTGGCATTCTCGGCACAATGACGTGGTTTTCAACAACTATAATCTTTGATATTGGTTTAACAAATACATGTATTATTAAAAACAATATTTCATTTTTTTGTAGTTCTAACAACAGATGTTTCTAAACAGTGGATATTGACTGATCAAATTCAAAGGATGCTAGTCATTTTTAAAAATAATAAATAAATCGTTAGCAAATGCATATGTGGTATTTTATCAGTGACCTTTTTTATAGATCAAAGGTTCAGATTGTCAAAACACATCAAAGACATTTTTAAAAATATTGAAAATAGATAATCATCCTTAATCTTTGATATTAGATTAACAAACACAATAATTAATTTTATCTGTAACACTAACAAAAGGTCTTACATTTTAAAAACAAAATAGTTCGCTTTATAAAATACAGATTTAACACAAAAATCTTACATTAGTTCTCATGCAGTCCTTTCATGAGCTGAGGGTTGCGATAATGGTTTAAGAACAGTGACAAATGCAAGACAGTCCTAAAACCTGTGTTAATTTCATATCATCATTTCTCTTAGGAGATGTGTGTGTGTGTGTGTGTGTGTGTGTGTGTGTGTGTGTGTGTGTGTGTATGTGTGCCCTATAGAGGGTTGATGGATAGATAACTACCTAAACATGTGTGTGTGTGTGTGTGTGTGTGGTCTATAGAGGGTTGATGGATAGATAACTACCCAAACTTTGTTGGGCTTCCATGCAGAGGGGGGGGTAACTTTTTACCATTTGTGCGGTATTTGTGCGGTATGTTTTGACAAAGCACAAAACATGTGCTTTGTCACTACAAATGAGTACCGTCAGTATTTTGGTAAACAGGTTTATTTTATATAGAATTCTGACGAAATATCTTTAATACAAAGTTTGTTACATTTTTTTTTTTAACCATGAGATTCTAAAACAGTGGATATTGAATGATATTAGTTTATTTTACTCAAACAGACCATACTGGCAGAGCAAACTCATTTAGACGGACACTTTATTAACAAGGGTTAGGCTATTTATTTTTACCAGAGACTAAAACGTATTTTAAACCAAATGTTCAGATTGGCAAACACAATATTGCCGTTGAAATAGTATGCATTATATATTGTAACTTTAACACGTGTTGTATTGCATTTTTCCAATCAAATTAATAAGGCGTTTTTGATCCAGACTTTAAGGCGACGATCGACAAATGTTTTGTGGCGGGGGGTGAAAACGCGCCAAGATTTCGAAGTGTCAGGGATTTTGGTAAAGTCTGGACAGTCCTTTCAAATTATTCAGGCATTAAACTATCAAACATACCAATGTTGATTTATTCAGTTCTAAAAGAGTGTAACTAAACATACATCCAAGAAATAGTTTACACAAATTATATTTGTAGGCTACTATTAATATTGTAAATATCCATGGGTGCGTTTCTTCACGAGCATTCGTCTGCTGCAGATTTGTCACATCTATATTTACCTACAGTCATAACAAGTGACATAAAAAATGCACATCCGATATAAACTCAAACAATAGAGCAATTTACTTAAATCAATGAGTGGTATACATTTAAAATTGATGTGTACCAAAATAATACATTCTGATGATTGTGCTCATACTTGTGTGAACTGTTGAATACTAATGGGGAAAATGAGCAAATGCAAGATTGGCTATGAGAGAGCAGCCGGACTTGATTGCCTCCACCTGGGTGTTGTTGCGGAAAGGAAGTGGAACGCGGGCAAAAGAGAGGACGAGGATCTGTTGATTTATTTGCAACCTGGACTTATTAATCTGATGTTTAATAAAGTAAACTGTCTTTGTGAAATAGTCTGAGTGGTTGTGTGATTTATCTTCTGGCATTGACAAGTAGGCCTAATGAAATAACATAACTGTTACACTTGCAAAAGATTTGACAAATGCAATGTACGTTTAACAACACGTCTTAAACATGAGAGACAAAGGCGGTTATAAAAGCAATGGATACATGAGACCATTGAATTGAATCTGAAGCGTTATAGAGAGAGAATGCCAAACGAAGTGCAAGTTCTCGATATGTGACTGAAAATGATAAAATTAAACTTAAAAAGTACAATGCTCAGAACTATGCAACCAACAAGCAACATCGTATCAACATAAAAGAACAGAGCGACAGAAGTATGCCAATATCAAACAGCTACAAAGGATATAACTATTTCTTCTTTTCGTTGTAAAAATCAGGCTGAACGGTGTGTTGTTTACACTTTCAAACCATATGTTTGTTTACTTCTGTAAGGGGTTAAACCGTTTCATTAGGTAATACGAGGTTTATACACGTGTATTATTCGGTAGTCAATCTAAAAATATTTTATTTTAAGCCATAGTAAAAAACTCTTTTCATTACATGTGGTCTTCAGATTTGAAAACACAACCCATTTAAAACAGACTGTCTAGTGTATTTTGTGTAACACAAAAGTTTCTCTATTGCCACAATTGGATTTTTGTTTGTTGTAGAGTTATCCTCATTTGTAAATAGTTGTTTGTTTAAATGTTGCGATATTTTCTAGTTTACAAAGATGTCAGTTTTAACACACACACACACACACATGTTGTGTTTCCATGTTTTATGGGGACTTTCCATAGACATAATGGTTTTTATACTGTACAAACTATATATTCTATCCCCTAAACCTAACCCTCACAGAAAACTTTCTGCATTTTTACATTTTCAAAAAACATAATTTAGTATGATTTATAAGATATTTTCCTCATGGGGACCGACAAAATGTCCCCACAAGGTCAAAATTTCGGGTTTTACTATCCTTATGGGGACATTTGGTCCCCACAAAGTGATAAATACACGCTCACACACACACACACACACACACACACACACACACACACACACACAGGTAAGTATCATTATAATATCAAATTCACAACGATCTGTCCTTCTATACATTACACTAATGTAAGTACATTAACTTTGTCGTACGTTGACTGAACCACAATAAATGTTACTCCAAACCTGGAATAAAATAATTTGCCAGAGTACCAGATTTATTTATTAGCCAACAAACATCCGGGTCAATTTTGAACAAATGTTGAAGTATTTTAAATATTACTTAAATCACAATACAGTTCTGGGTTTTAATGGCATGTGACATATGACTACAGAATGTTGCATATGAATAAAAAATTGTAAAATAGCGAAACTTCATGGTTAAGGGTTTTTCTATGATGAGTTTCTCTCTTATTTGTGCTATTGTGTGGACATAGTATCACTTCTTTTACATTTGTCATCAGTGTTTACAATAAAATCTGGACACAGACCCTTCAATTCAGAATAAAATGACAGAGAGCTCATTCAGATGTTTTATCACTTTGATTTACTTAATAACCACAGCTTGATGTTACTTGTTCTTTTAAGAAAGTTCACTTTCACAAAGATCTTCAGTCACTTAACGCGGTATCGATCTGCAGGACAATGACTGCAAAATGTAATTTACTTTTACACATCTAAAGCACAAATAGTGTGTCAGTACAGCGTTTGTTTGTGCATGTGTGTAGTTAGTAAAGTGTTTGTATGGTGTGATGTTCGATACAACCATTACACACAACTAGATACTTTTAACAAATACTTGTAAAACAACCCTTCTTATTGGTCTTCATGGAAAAACTATAGTGATTACAACAATCATGATATATTTAAACAGTCTAGCTGTCAAAACTGTTGATGTTTACTGAAATGCCATGAATTTCAAAATATTACTTTAGTATTTTAAAAACTGAATAAACTATTATAAAATAATGCAATAGAAGTACGATGTAAAATTAACAGTGTTAGTTCAAGAGTATTTTCTGAAAGTTAAAAGACTGACACAGCCCTATCAATACACATAAGGGTTTACTATAGGTCATTCAGACGTTAAATCTCTCACAGTATCCATTTGTTTCTTCAGACCGGTCAAACAATACAACCATTTGCAACCAAAGTGAACTTTCTTAAAAGAACAAGTAACATCATGCTGTGGTTATTAAGTAAATCAAAGTGATAAAACATCTGACTGAGCTCTGTCATTTTATTCTGAATTGAAGGGTCTGTGTCCAGATTTGAGTGTAAACACTGATGACAAATGTAAAAGAAGTGATACTATGTCCACACAATAGCAAAAATAAGAGATAAACTCATCATAGAAAAACCCTCAACCATGAAGTTTCGCTATTTTACTATTTTTTATTCATATGCAACATTCTGTAGTCATATGTCACATGCCATTAATACCTTCCAACACCCTAAAACAAAGGCTAAAATGCAAAGCCTATTGGGTTTAGTGAACTTTTATCGAGCATGGTTGCCAAACGGCTCGTTATATGACAAAATCCTGAGAGAAGCAACACTCTCAAGGGCTAAGGAACCTATCAAATGGACTGCTGAAATGAACATTACTACCAAATCATGATGAACCCTTTCATCTGTACGTGCACAAGGTGACAGGCACAGCGGAAGCGATCCTCGCTCAGTCCCATTGCGGAACATATAGACCAGTGGCGTACTTCTCAAAATTTTGGAGGCAGTCACCAAAACCTCCCTGCATGTTTGTGAGCAGTGACTGATGCGGCGTTGATGATACAACATGCAGAACGCATTGTACTCTCACATCCATTAGTTGTGCACACCTCACACCAGATAGGAACAATCCTGCACAACATTACCACATGACAGCATAACATTGATCGGGGTATCAATTACTAACTAAAGGTGAATTTTCTAACGACACATATAATTGATTCAATCGCCTAAAAACATCTACTTTATGCAGGCCGGATGTTTCATCATCCGCCCTGGAGGAGGGGAACCATTGGTACGTTGATGGGTCCTGTTCCAAGCCAAATGATTCCGTATACTGGTTTGTGTATGCTGTAACGGAACTTCCGAATTGAATTATTGAAGCTTATTCACTCCCATATAAATCTGCACAAGCTGCTGAGTTGTTTGCGTTGATCAGAGCATGCCATTTGGCTAAAGTTAAATCAATCGATATATACACAGACTCGAAGTATACTGATGTGGTAGCAAAGTGGGCTGCAAGGGAAGTTATGGTAAGCCCAGAGCTGAATCAAGCTGAAGAGACTTTTTCCATGATATAATCAATACTGGTAAAATCCACGGGCAAATCCATCTGAATCTGACAACATTGGGCCTCAAATTAAGTGAAATCAATCTTATGTCTAATATGCGCACCGAACAACAGACACAAGCCTACGAAGCACAACTCATTACCACACTCGGAACTGCCATTCTAAACGGACAGAAGCTTTCCTGTGTGTGAGGTAAAATGATAAAATGGTGAAAATTTGGCAAAATAAATAATACAGAGATTCGGCTGACTGAGCTCAGAATGTCACCATCCTCTTTTGTTAATCTTTCCATTTGAAATACTAATGGGTAAGCCTTTCCCGACCCCTTAGGGGTCAAAGGCCGCGCTAGCTTTCTCTCCACAGGTGACAAGGAGGTGGTGACTGCAGAATATGTGGATTCCCTCATTAAATATTAAATGACATAAATGATGATATCTCTCTCCCTCTGCCTGCAGAAAGCCCTACTCATTTGTTCCGAATCAGCAGGTTCTGGTGAAGTATCTGAAACCAACACAGTTAGGTGAACCAAAGTGGGCCCAACTACTGAACTGCCGGTGACCAGAACGGGGGTGCTAACTGACCTTCAACCACAGTGGATCCACGCAAGCCGCGTGAAGCTTGCTCCAGAGGAGGGCCTTACTGATTCAAGGTGAACGGTGAAAGCACTGGAGGAGCTGAACACGCAGTGCCAGTGCCCAACCGGGAATCTGTGATTTAGGAGGACCTGAGGAGGGACCCGGAACAGTCAACATGAAGACATTCCTACTGACACTTTGCATATGGCAGGTGTTCGTGCTTGCCTATGCCCATTCAGTATCAACACAACAGCAAGGAGTCGCAAGTGTAATTCCAGTTCCTAGAAATAATGTATGATGGTTTATGTTTTATGGTAATGTTATAGGAAGATGTTTCTGTTATGAAGGTATGGGTACGTGCAGGTACGGGTAAACACCCAGAAACGAAGGTAGATAGAAGGTGATGCCTCAAGTGACCCTGAAGTATATCTAGACAGTGTTGGACAGCCAAGAGGTATTAAATGTTTGGATTAACTCTTGGCTAAAGATGGAGGAGGAATATGTAAAATATTTGGTGACAAATGCTATACATACATCCTGGGTCACATTGATGATGATGATGATGATGGTGAATTCATGAAGGTATGAAAGGAAATGGATAAGTTGAATAAAGAATTAGCAGATAACGCCGGACATCAGGGAATATGGGGAAACTTTTTCAATGTGTGTGGGTGGTTCGCACCCTGGATGTCTTCCATTATATCGATTGGTGTATCCGTTATACTTATGTTATTATTTGGCCCATGTTTGCTACAATTACTAATGCAAAAGATGAATGCAATGATAAACAGGCATAATATCGCCATGCTCCATTATATGCGTGTACCAAATACTGAAGTTGGTTGAGAAGGCTATGTGATCCTTTCAGGATCAAAGTGGGCATTGTGGAATAATTAATGCTTCTCAACAACTTCTCTGGTGATGTAATGTGGAATAATGAAGGCCTCTTTTATGTATCTCTTGTTGGGGGTAGCTACAGCTGCTCCCTGCTCTAAAGATGTTCTAAGGAATGTGTTTTTGTCTCACGTTTCGCACGTAGCTCAAACATGTATGTCACCCCCATATAAGGTAAAGAAACTATTGGCTAGTTGATTTTACAAACGTTCCATGATTGTCAGACGTCACTGGTGGGCGATGGTATTTCCGGTCTAACGCTACGTTAGGTTCATCGACGACGCCGGTAACTGTCAGGTAAGACTAGGACCAGATAAACATGGCTTTCTACACCAGATCCCTTCAGCATCTGCCAAGGATAACGATAAATGACGTACACCGAATAATTCAAGCGTCATCATCGGTTCCCAAGAGCAAGAGGGAAAAGGGTTTCAAGATATACGTCTCTTCATTCATTGAGAATTATGAAGGTAAGTTATGCTATGTCTTTAGCTAGCTGTAGCCCTAACGTTAGCGATGATGCTAGGTGACGTTAGGCTAGAAAGTAACCTTTACAAAATACTTATTAAACGATTAATTTTAGTTTAATATGTTCATTTTACTATCTGACATTGAATAAATGTATGGGCGTTTCTTCAACAAGGGGCACTTTTAGGCTTGTGAAGTTGAATAAAAAAACTTGTTCAGAAGTCACGTAACACCGTCTCATAAGTTTAAATTATTTGTCTAGTTTTAAGGTCTGTAAGAGGACAAACTTAGATTACAAGAGAAGTTATGAGACTGTGTTAGTCTCATAACTAAGAAGTTACGAGTTATTCTGTTTTTAAATAACAGCATTGAAATGTCATTTCCACCATCTCAATGCTGTTATTTAAAAACAGAATAACTTATGTCAGTCAAGAATTGTCTAGGATCATTTTTGTAACTAGTTTTATCAGTTTTTCCACAATGTACAATAATTATACATTTGTCAATGAGATAAATTAACTGCCTAAGGACCAAACGGTGAACTGTACACCTGTCACACTCTGAAATTTAATACTGGTTTGGGCAAGAGCTTATTAGAAAATAAATGACTTGCATTTTTATATTAAGTAGAGCATGATCTCAGTAAATTGTGAATACATTTTTAATGTGTGATGAGAACTTTTAAATATTTTTTAAAAATGTGGGTGGTGATGGAAATGACAATGAATTAACGTGAATGTAGAGAAACAGTGGAGATGTTTATTAGAAAAACAATTAAACTCATCACACTCAGTAAACTCAATTCACAAAGCCATTAAACATAACCACAACTGTTTTTAGTGTAGTGCTGAGTTTGATGTATACAACTGATTTGTCTCACAGATGAACGGTTACAGTGCATACTGTAAATAACTGACACAACTTATGGCAAGGCAAAAATATAAGCAATAAATGATGCAAAAAATTGAATTTTCATTCATCTAAATGAAATCAATTAATATAAAAGTATAATTTAGAAATAAAAATAATATTATAATCTAAATATAAAAAGTATTGTAATTTATTATAATATTATAATATAAAAAGTATTACACAAATCTACTCTTGCAATCCATATCAATTGTACTTTGGTCATATTTTTAAAAAATGACATTTTTGGTTACAAAGTACATAAAAGTGCCCGTAGTCTAAGAATCACCCATATACTAATGACTTGTGTTGTTCATTTACATGTATTGACAGTATTTGGTTATCCCCAGTATCAAGTAAAGACAGACAGGGAGAGTCAGCATCCGTGCTACCTGTCATAGATCTTTGAGGAAACATGAGAAACCTCACACCATCAGAGTAGGATGAAAGACAGTTCAGTTGTTCGTCTGATCCAACCAGTTCTGTTCCAGTTATGTTCTGGGGCTTCAATTTGGCAATGATGGGTTAAACTGGCAAACAAATGTATAATTACCTAAACAAGTTGAACATCTTAGACAACTATCTAGCTAGCCAAACGTTTGAAGTAGGTAACACTATGATGACACTTGCCTGCCCTATTCAATAGTATCCAGCTGCAGACCCGCAGCACCACCAGTTTCAGGACCCCAGTTTCAGAACCCCAGCGCCAGAACCTGAAGTGAGGGGCGGAGCTTACGTTCTAAACCGAGTAGCGCCACCTAACGTTTTGGAGAGTACTTTGCTTTTATTACAAACGAAACATCATACTTTATACGTATGTTATAATGATTCTTTAAGGTACAGTACAATAAGCATTTTAAAACATTGATCTTGTGTAATATAATTGTATATAGTTATCCGTTTCATTGTATTATGAGAGTTACTTCCTGATCATGATGGTGAAAAAAATGCTTGAAACTTATGGGCATTTTATATAAAATATACTTTATTTCACAAGAACATGTGCAGCATGCATTTTTCTTTATGTAAAATAAAACATGTCAAAAAACTAAAAAGAGAGAAAATTCAGCATAATTTAAAAAAAAACAATAAAAATATATACAACAAATGACCAATTCACCCCTAGGCCCATTTTATCATGACAATCCTGTATAAATTAAACTTAAAATGTATCAAATGAGGAACACTTTAACACCTTCACAAGATGTCTTCAAAACGTCACCGCAAGGCTCATTTACAACACGCAAAAATTTATCGAACCATCCGTAGAATTTTTTTTTTAATACAGTAAAGTATGACAACATATTCAAGCTTCATTAAGATGATAAAGTTATGCACAAATTAAATATTTAGCAGATAAACGCTGAACTTAATATATGCGATAATTTTTCACAACATGATGTCAAAAACGTTACACAACTCACCACGCTCTCCGCCATGCTTGTCTCATTGTCAATAACTCCGCCCCTCACTTCAGGTTCTGGCGCTGGGGTTCTGAAACTGGTGGTGCTGCGGGTCTGCAGCTGGATGTGTCTCGCCCTATTAGTGTTCTAGTAGACCTACCATTCTTATATGAAACCCCAGAAGCTGGTTGTTGAGACAGTTGCTTTGCTGTTTATATTGTGTTGTGTTTAACTTACTTACTTTCTTACTAACCCTAAAGTAACCTCATTCTCTAACTCATAGTAGCTAACTTGAAAAATAATGCAAAATGCACTTTTGACTTTGAGATATCTGATCAGTTTGTGATCTCTGCTGATTATAACACACTTTTTTGTTTTTTAAAAGATTGTCCTAGAAGACTCCACTCCTGTTCAGCTCTATGAGGTCGAGTGCTCCTGTGTGGCTGGCAGAGCCTTAATCATAATGTTGCATTACTGTATCAGACTGTACAAAACATGTGTTTGTGTGAAAATCAATGTAAATAGTTCTCTTTAAGAAATGCACATGTATGTACATAAACAACAAACCTATACAAGGTACCTTTTGTTATTATGAATTCAGTGTTAGTAGTTATTAGATTACATTAAATTTTATTGTCATTTAGCAGAGTACAGGTACAGAGCCAATGAAATGCAGTTGACATACAACCAGAAGTGCAAAGAAGCATTAAAGTACTGTTGAGTACTGTATTATGTGCAGTTATGTGGACTAGTTATCTACTAACTCATACAAAATGTCAAACGTTGCATTACAATGTTACAATTATAGGAGCCATGTTATTGTTGAGTGTAGTATGACAGCTTGTGTCTTTGTATAATAAATGTCTGAATTAACTCATGTATTTGTGTTCCTCCTGGCAGTGTAAAAGACAATAAATGACATGTAAACATTGTCAATATTTCAGACAATTTTCTGAAAGGTATATCACAAGATACAAAAAACAAACAGCATAGTAAATTACAAAATATATAAGCAGTATAGGGAAGCTCACAGAGAAAAATACAGTCCTTGGCGCTGGTAAACAAAAATTGTTCCACTCAAAAAGACATGGCACAGCTCCTTGAACAAGTTTTCGGCGTTCTGTGGTTGTTATGATGAAATCTTCTAGCTTAAAATGTCGACTGCATACCCGGGTGTTATCGGTAGGAGTGAAGTTCTCGCGTCTTATCTTGACTAGCCACTGAGCTCGTCCCTCAGGCTGATGCGGAAAACGATGAAAACTTCAGAATTATACCTCGATGAAACGGCACATCGAGGAACACTACAATGTAATTTAGAGTTGCCAATTTGATACTGATATGTAAGACGTCTCTTATTTACTGTTAACATTTTACATACGGTACTCACTGATAGCTTGCCACTCACTCTTCCACAACATCTACATCGGAAATACCGGTAGTAACCTAAACCGGAAGTCCCCCCGCCCACCACACAGATTTCGAACGTTCGTCGCGTCACCTGTGCACATAGCGAATTTCATTGGTGAGGGTCCAGTGGAATGTGGTTTTCTGGACCATAAAACAGAGTGTTGAGACAATAAACTTAGAAGAGGACATTTGATACCACGGAGTCTCTGTGTCATTTCTTTTCTTCCCTCAGCTGAGCTGTATCGAGACGGGGATTGCAGATCAACAAATAAATTAAATACATTGGATGACAAAATTATCTAACAGTGCTCAAAAATTACGGATTTATTCCGCCGAAATCAGGCGTCAACAAGTGCTGCAGGTGAATTGACAGAAAAACAGTTAGCGGGCCTCTAAATCATTGACGTTAGTGTTAGGCAAATGCCAATTGTTATAAAGGCTCCTTTGATATGGACTTTTATTCTGAAACCGTAGCCATGGTAACAGTCCCACAGTGAGCATTATAGTTAGTTGAGCTGCTGCTATCGGCTGTGTTTGTGTGATCTGTTATCTGAAAAGATGTTTATTCCTGTTTGTTCGTGATGATTGATGCAGATGTAACATCCAGATGTTAGTAATTGACCTCAAAGTAAGTCTTTATAACATATTTGTGTTAACAGTAATCTGAACAGTGTTATATGATTCAGTGCTATGTACATGCCCGGACATGCCCTGAAGCGATCGTTCTGTGTTCAATAGATAGCTAATAATGTTTAAAGTGTGATGATTCATTCTTTATTAATATGCAAATCATTGTTACTGGTTATTCATGATGTCTTGATGATACAATGTTAATTTGTTAAACTGTTATCACCCCGAACAAGTGACTAGAGTCATGTTTGTTGGAATGCTTTTCATGTTAGCTATGATGTTATTCATACATGGCAATTGTATGTTATTAACACCCACTAATCGCTTATGTTATCCAGTAAAATCCATTGTTTCTGTTTATTAGACTGTATATTTGGTACAGAAACGTCACTCAAGTGAATTAAGAATATTTTGGTTTCCTTATGTAATGATGAATGCCTGTTATTGTGTATATATTCAGTTTATTCATTGCCTTTATTGTATACTGTTGTGTCTATAATATCTTAACTTAAATGATAGATTCACTAACAAAACATAAGTCTCTTAGCATTGTTCTAAAGGGTTTCATTGTTATCAGTGATGTACTATTGGTCAAAAGTTTAGGCTCAGTTGACTGGAATGTTTCAGATGATCATAAAAACCTTTAAAAAAAAAGACATTTAAAAAAAATATCTATATATATATATATTGGTGGCCAAATGTTTGGAATAATGTACAGATTTTGCTGTTTTGGAAGAAAATTGGTACTTTAATTCACCAAAATGGCATTTAACTGATCACAAAGTATAGTAAGGACATTACTGGTACAACATCATCACTATTTGGAAAAAGTCAGTTTAGTTCACTTTTATGGTCATCAGTCCAACACCTTAGATTTACATTTACATTTATGCATTTGGCAGTTTGGAAAATTTTATCCAAAGCAACTTACAGTGCACTTATTACAGGGACAATCCCCCCAGAGCAACCTGGATTTAAGTGCCTTGCTCAAGGGCCCAACAGTGGCATCTTGGTGGTGCTGGGGCTTGAACCCCCGACCTTCTGGTCAGTAACCCTGAGCCTCTACCACTGAGCCACCACTGCCCCACAGATTAAAAAAAAATATTAGATCTTTAGAGAATTTGGTGAAACCACATCTAATTTTCAAACTCCATTGAAAATTTTGTAGGCACTGGGGAAAAAAATAAAATACAGTGCTAGTTTAAAAATATCTAAAAAGTAATTGCTTTAAAATAATTTAATATTTAACTGAGACATGAAGATCGTCGTCCACCCCCACCCAATATTATACCAAAAGCTGGTTTGCCAACCACCAGTAAACAGCATAAAGAAGAAGCTGCAGCTAAATCGTTCTAGAGCGTTCTGTATGAGCCAAACGTAAATTCTTTTTTATATGTTTAAGGGTTGAAATATCACTGTAATGTGGCAGATTGAATTATCTTTAGTAAGATTAGGAATATGCGTATACACTTTGAGTCTGTTTTATATATTTAAATACATATTGTCCTCGTTTGCACAACTTATGAAGTTTAGTTCAAGAAGTCCATTGTTGTAACACAGTTGTCTGTCTATTGTAAAGTCCATTGTTAAATGACATTAAATGTAGGCTACTGTTGGTGTGTAAGAAGGTGGGACTGACAAAGACAACTTAAAGCAATGCAAAAATGTGCGCACACACAATTAAGAATTAGACCAGATGCACATCATAAAGCAACTGAAGCCGAATCCCAGATATTTTTGCAAATTTAGAAATCCCGGCCGGACGCTTTTTTAATGTGCAGGAAATATAGGTCTTGTTGTGTATCGATGAAACCATGGTCAAAGATGACTTATAACAAATACTGATGTTTTGTATGAAATTGTAATTTCTATTAATCTTTTATCTTTGGTGTTATATAATGGCAATTTCAAACACTAAAGTCTGTTTTTGAATAATATACAAAATATAAAGTAAATACAACTTAAAGATAAAATAGTACTTAAAGATACATTTTATTTGGCTTTGAGGCTGCAATATTTGATGAACTGTCATTATATAATTGTTGACCTTGAAATAATATTTTAAAGCAATGATTATATCAACTTTTGTGTCTTATTTTTGCTACTTTGTTATTAAAACTTAAACAGGTCAGATTTAGTTTCACATTTTCTACAGCGTATCAACAATCTTCAATAAAAAAAGTAATGGCTTTTTTTTTCTAAAATATGTAAGATTTTGCACAATATTTGCTGTCTATAGAAATAATCTTGTGAGGGCTCACCGTTATTTCTGCTAGTTTTCATAAGTCTGTTGCTGGAGGCACACCAACAGTACACACAGTGCATCCGGAAAGTATTCACAGTGCTTCACTTTTTCATTTTGTTATGTTACAGCCTTATTATTTTTTTAATACATTTGCAAAGATTTAAAAAAAACTTCTTTCAAGTTGTCATTATGGGGGTATTGTTTGTAGAATATTTGAGGAAAATAGTGAATTTAATCCATTTTGGAATAAGGCTGTAACATAACAAAATGTGGAAAAAGTGAAGCGCTGTGAATACTTTCCGGATGCACTGTATCTTGGTTGTCTTTATCTCATACATATATTGTAGGTCTTGCAGTCTTTAACTAATGAGCTAATGAATTGAAACGTGTTTTGAATTAGAAAGTTATCAAAAATGTGTTGTTGGTGTGTCTTCAGCAATAGCTTTTGGAAACACTGCTTCCCCTTCTGTCACTCTCTCCACGTTATGTCAGAGAAGCGACACTAGGAGTCTCTCTTGAGCGCCGATATTCACCTCTGAACTATGAAAAAAGGCCAATGAGAGTTGGCAACCAGTATTTGCATGTCCCGCCCCCGGACATACGGGTATTTAAGCGGCGCAAATACGGGAGTTCATTCTGAAAATTTCTTCGGAGCCGATGGTCGTGCATGCAGTCTGCTGTGAGTTACACACCAAGTTCCTGTTTAATCCTCTGACGCTCTGCATGCTGTTGGATCTGACAGCGCATAACAGCAGCTTTCTCATTCGTGCACGGCTGTGCATTCTTGCCCCTGGGCGCTTCGACAGCGCAGACAACTTGAAAGAGTTATTCTAAAAGAGTGAATTTCGCTCTAAAAGAGCAAAACACAGCGGCGTTGAACGTCCTTCTCAGGACGCATCTTTTTAAAGACGATTTTCCGCCTCTGTGTAGTTTCTGGATGCGTTGATTCTCCCCACCTCTGACGGCCATAAAAACTGCCTTGCATTCCTCGGTTGCGATCACACGCAGGCAGCGTTTTTATGAATGGTCTATGTTTTCAGTACGAGAACATAGCCATGACAACATTGCGGTCGTAGGCTTTTTCTTGTAGTGAGAAAAAGCTGCTTCAGCCGCCCCCCCCCCCCGCACCTCGCCTCCTTCCTACGGGATTGAGGCAGGCGCCGAGGGCGATGAAAACGATCTGGGGACAGTGACGGGCTCCGTTTCGCCGGGTGAATCCCCTCGAAACCCCCCGCCTCCCCGGCACGCTTGCTTGTTTCCGTCCGAGCTCGGGATGAGCATTCTCTCCAATGGGTTATGTTTTCAGTGTGAGAACATAACCGTGGCAGCGTTGTGATCTCTGCTTTCTCTTGTAGTGAGAGAGAGCCATTTCAGCCGCCCGCCTCGCCTCCTTCCTACGGGATTGAGGCAGGCGCCGCAGGCGATGGAGAACGATCTGGGGAGAATAACGGGACGCTTTCGCTGGGTAAATCCCCTCGAAAACGTCCCGCCTCCCCGGCACGCTTGCCTGCTTTCCCCGAGCTCGGGATTAGTGCGGTCCGCTTAATAGCCTACCGTCTGGTCCCTCGAGCTCCCCGGCATTGGATGATGATATCACCGCTGCATCGGAGAGCGTAACAGCGGCGTCGGATGCGGATAACTCGCCTGGGCCGCCACCTTCGGGTCTCCGCCCAGTCTGAGCCTGACGCAAGAAGGTCCGCTATGTTTCCCCGGGCTTAATTTTTTCCGCGGGCATGTGCGCCGCTCACAGCCGCGCCCCCCCGGATTCCTTCCTGGACGTGCATGACGAGCTGAGCAAGCCCAGCTTCCTCGCTCCTCCGCTCTCGCTACCCTCGGTGGTAGAACGGTCCCAGACCGCTCCCCCTGCATGCCATGGCCCCCTCCTGCTAGTCCACCAGGCCAGGGCACTTCAAAATCTGCACTTGGGTGGTCCTGTTCTTGACGTGCTGCAGGAACTGCACTCAAACAGGCGATGGCCACTCCGTGGTCCAGAAACGCAACGATGGACAGGCAGTACGGGAGGCAGACAAAGCACGCTTTCTCAAACGCCCCCGTCTCCCAGCTCCGTCCATTCGGCGACACCACTTGACGACTTCACCCAGCAGTCCTCAGTGGTGAAGAAACAGACGAAGGCTATCAAGCAAAAAAAGCATCCTGCCCTGCCGCAAACCTGCTGCCAGGGGCCATGCCCTGTCTGCTCGCCGAGGGCGTCCTCCTGCGGCTTTCAAGAAAGAAAGAAAGTGGTGCTCCGCCTCAACTAACAAGTGAGTGGGCCCAGCTCTCAGCCCCAGCGTTGAGCTCCCCGCAGAAGTTGGACGCCCATCATCTCACGGACCCCCTTGAGGACCCAGAAGGCTCCCAGGCGCTCCTGAGATGACAGACCCAGAGACCGAGACATTAGCTCCGGAGCTGGTAAGACCGCTCCGTTCCCCGGTGGAGGGCCGGGAGGAGAATCTTTTGTTAAATTCTTTACACTCTATAGAGTTATTTCCTTGTTGTCTCTGGGGTCACCTGGCCCGCAAATGCCGTTCTCACGGCACTCTGCTTTCAGGCCTCAACAGTCCCGGCTCCATGGACGCGGTGTCCCCGCCTTCAGCCCCATGACTTTTCCCCGGCCGGCCGGTTCAGAAGAGTCCAGAGGACGCCAGCATCAGACCTCCTCCTCAGTCACGAACCCGCCCCCTGCCGGATGCACGGAACAAGGTAAGTGCTTTGAGTTTATTCTCAGCACCAGAGCCTCGGGACACTGTCACGCTGGCTGCACCGGACCATTCGACTCGGTTACGCAATTCAGTTTGCCAGGTCTCCGCCCCCCTTCGTGGGCATACACCTGCGCGAAGAAATCGCCTCCCTTCTATTAAAGGACGCGATAGAGCCTGTCCCTCCAACCGAAACGAAGAAGGGTTTCTACAGCCCTTCGCTGTACCCAAGAAAGGCGGCTGCTTACGACCGACCTTGGACCTGCGAGTTTTCAATCGGACCTTGTCCAAACTCCCGTTCAAAATGCTCACCCAGAAACAAATTCTATCTGGCGTCCGGCATCTAGATTGGTTCGCAGCGGTAGACCTGAAGGACGCGTACTTCCACGTCTCAATTCGCCCTCGACATCGACCCTTCCTACGGTTCGCGTTCGACGGCCAGGCGTATCAGTACAAAGTCCTCCCCAAAATGTCCCCTTGCGTCTTCACGAAAGTCGCAGAGGCAGCTCTTGCCCTGCTCCGAGAAGCCGGCATACGCATACTCAATTACCACGACGACTGGCTCATACTGGCCCACTCCCGAGAGTTACTATGCGCACACAGAGACCAGGTGCTCAGCCACCTCAGCCGTTTGGGGCTTCAGGTCAACTGGGAAAAGAGCAAGCTCTCCCCGGTCCAGAGCATCTCTTTTCTCGGTCTGGAGTTAGACTCAGTCTCAATGACAGCACGTCTCTCCAACGAGCGTGCTCAGTCAGTGCTGAAATGCCTCACTTCCTTCAAGCCAGGCGCCGTGGTCCTGCTAAAACGTTTCCAACAGCTCCTGGGGAATATGGCATCCTCCGCGGCGGCCGCGCCGCTGGGGTTGATGCATATGAGACCACTTCAGCACTGGCTCCGGACTCGAGTCCCGAGATGAGCATGGTGCCGCGGCACGCACAGCGTAAAAGTTAATTCTGCCTGCCGCCAAACCTTCAAACCCTGGACAGACCTCTGCTTTCTAAGGGCAGGAGTACCCTTGCAGCAGGTGTCCCGATGCGTTCTGGTCACAACCGACGCCTCCAAATTGGGTTGGGGGCGCCATGTGCAACGGGCGCGCAGCCGCAGGCCAGTGGAACCGAGGCCCGCTGCGCTGGCACATCAACTGCCTAGAGATGCTGGCTGTTTTTCTGGCCCTGCAGAAGTTTCTCCCGTTAATTCGGAACAAACACGTCCTACTTAAACTGCCAAGGCAGAGTACACTCCCTCCACATGTCACAGCTCGCCCGTCGTCTCCTCCTTTGGAGTCAGCAGCGACAGAGGCTCCCCTCGGGGCAGACGCGTTGGCACACAGCTGGCCTGCGGGGCTGCGCAAGTACGCATTTGCCCCAGTGAGCCTTCTTGCACAGGTGCTATGCAAGGTCAGGGAGGACGAGGAGCAAGTCATTCTGGTAGCCCCTTACTGACCCACCTGGACTTGGTTTTCGGACCTCACGCTCCTCACGACAGCCCCTCCCTGGCGAATTCCCCTGAGGAAGGACCTTCTTTCTCAGGGACGGGGCACGCTCTGGCACCCGCACCCAGACCTCTGGAACCTCCACGTCTGGCCCTTGGACGGGATGCGGAAGACCTAGCCGGCCTACCATCGACCGTCATAGATACAATCAATCAAGCCAGAGCCCCCTCTACCAGGCATCTTTACGCTCTAAAGTGGCGTCTGTTCGCGGACTGGTGTTCTTCCCGAGCTGAAGACCCACAGAAGTGCGCAGTTAGGTCAGTGCTCGTGTTTCTTCAGGAGAGGCTGGAGAGGAGGCTTTCCCCCTCCACCCTCAAGGTGTATGTCGCCGATATCGCGGCCCAACACGACACGGTAGATGGCAAGTCTCTTGGTAAGCACGACTTAATCGTCAGGTTCCTAAAAGGTGCCCAGAGGATAACTCCCTCCCGGCCTAACCTGTTCCCCTCCTGGGATCTCTCGGTCGTCCTTACGGGACTCCAGAGACCCCGTTTGGAGCCGCTTGACTCAGTTGGACTCAGGGCCCTCTCTCTCAAGACCGCCCTGCTGATCGCGCTCGCTTCCATCAAGAGGGTCGGGGACCTACATGCGTTCCCTGTTAGCGACGCTTGCCTGGAGTTCGGTCCGGCAGACACTTTCGTGATCCTAAGACCGCGACCGGGCTACGTGGCTAGGTTCCTACCACACCCTTCAGGGATCAGGTGGTGAACCTGCAAGCGCTGCCCCGGGAGGAGGCAGACCCAGCCCTTTCACTGCTGTGTCCAGTACGCGCTTTGCGTATTTATCTGGACCGCACACAGAGCACCAGACGCTCTGAGCAGCTCTTCGTCTGCTTTGGGGGACAGCAGAAAGGGAACGCTGTCTCCAAGCAGAGACTCGCCCACTGGGTTGTCGGCGCCATTTCCCTGGCTTATCACACCCAGGCCGTGCCCCCCCCTTGAAGGTCCGAGCCCACTCCACCAGGAGTGTTGCATCCTCATGGGCACTGGCTATGGGCACTGCCCTAGCAGACATTTGTAGAGCAGCGGGCTGGGCAACAACTAACACTTTTGCGATATTCTACAATCTCCGAGTTGAGTCAGTATCGTCCCGTGTTTTCTCAGGTACCGAGCCCGTAGAGCTCGGTAGCACGCCCACGATCTGACCAGGTGAATCGCTTGCACCTAGCGCCCTTCCCCCTAACCAGGGGAAACAGTGCGCCTTCATTCCCAGGAGATCCCAGGTTTGGGACACTGGTCGATTCCTCCCTAGCCCTCGTGGGTCTATAGTATATTTTTCAATATTCTAGTATGTTTCTTATATATCAAAATACTTATATGAGTTTCCTGGCCTTTGTGTGACCCAGGAGAGAGCATATGAGGTTACTAAAAGTGTTGATGCTGCAGAGGCCACAAAGAGCACCCAGCTGTAACAAAATAATGAGACTAAGGACCTTGAAGATAGACTAAAGCCAAGTTTCTACCAGTAAAAAGATATCAAAAGGCTCTGTGAGATAATGGTGGCAAATAGTATCCATTGGTTACAAAAATAACAAAGGGGCACAGAAATGAGGTAATGCCAGATAACAAACTGTATAGAAGAGGAGGTTTTGGACTAAGACAGTCAGAACGGACAGCTGGCCGGTCTCATGTTTGTTGGTGTTCAATAAACTACAACTTTGGCATCTGGAACGCAAGACTCCGAGAGTTTTCTTACAACTTAGAGAGATTCATTGCGATATTCCACGACATATCTTTGGCGCCCAACTCGTGGGGCTGGCTTTGAGGTCAAGGGGGCAGAGGTCGCTGGTGGGACGGCTTGCACGAATCGCACAGAAACACCAGCGCCAGAAACTGAGGTAAGCATCTTTGCTTAAGGTGTTTTTGTGTGATCTGTGGTAGCGAGTCCCGGTAAGTGGCTTCCCTAAGACTTTTGCCAGTCCGGACATAGAATAATTTGAACTAATTGGCTAAAATAGAGGCGAGTTCCAGATTTCAAAAATAGGGGGTGGGATTGTTTAAAGAGAGTTTAAGAAAGTTTATTTGAAGAAGGTAGAAAAAGCCTGGGGTGAGTCGAGAAGCTGACGCGTGAAAATTCCCGGTTAGGTGCATTTATTCAAGGTTTTGCCAGAAGAGTGGCTGAAAATCCTGTACAGGTGAAAATCCTAACACGGGTGGAGAAGTGAAATTCGCGTAAAATTCCTCCAGGTGTTAGATTTAGTTATTCATTGAAGTGTTTGACGGAACCTGGACTGTGTAGAAAACGGGGAAATGTTGAACTATGTGCATGTTTGAGATAATGAATAATGTGCATGACTAACTATGTTGTTGGTGCATGTGTGCTTAC
Organism: Xyrauchen texanus; assembly: GCF_025860055.1. Taxonomy (NCBI): domain Eukaryota; kingdom Metazoa; phylum Chordata; class Actinopteri; order Cypriniformes; family Catostomidae; genus Xyrauchen; species Xyrauchen texanus. The sequence goes on from NC_068307.1 coordinate 38,997,075, forward strand.
GGTACTAAATGCGCTGTTTTTGTGTTTATTCAAATGCATGATTACAGTGTTGATGATGTATTGTGTGCAGAGGCAGAATAATACAGAGAATCAGGTGCACAAAGGAAATGCTAAATGAGAGCAAAAGTGGAAAATGAATTGAAACAGTGAATTGAATAAAACAATTGTTGAAAAAAGTATAAAGACGCAAAATGGCATCGGCTTCTCTGATATCTCCCTGCCTTGCTCTCACTCACTGGTCAGCTGAACGGACAGCTCTGTGAGTGAGGGGAAGGGGAGATTCAGAAGAGAAAAAATAGAATAATTGTGAAAAAGATAAAGAAAAGGCAAAAAGTTTTCCATTACAGTGAACAAGACTAGAGAAAAATGCAGAGACAAGCGAGTTTTGTAAAGTTGGAGATCAATGCAGATCTGAAGAGTGGGAGAGAGAATTGGAAAGAGCGCTGATAGAGTTAAAGGGAATCAGCGATCATTTTTGGAAAGAATCAGAGTACATAGATTACGCAGGGCAGAAGAGAAAATTAACTGCAAAAAAGGAGTTAATGAGAACCTTAACTGAAGTGGTGAATTTAGGAGAAATAGAACAGGAGTGGCCATTTGTTAACTGGTTGGATGTTGCGGTTAGGAACATAGATCCTAAATTATTTGTGGATCACATAACTACACTCTGTAAAGCAGGCCATAGAGATGCAATAGATATATATACAAGGGACATTTGAAAGTGTCAGTCAAGGAGGCGAATATTCCTTACTTGAAATCTGAAGTGGCACATTATTGGGAAACGTTGTTTTAAGAGGGCAGACTTGGATAGGGAAACATAGATATGCATGATATAAAGCAGAATGCAAAACTTAAGTGTGTATTGCTAATATAGACATAGATAATGATGCATTACTTATGTGAAAGCAATGTATTGCTCATGTTGAAATACATATGTAATCAAAAATGAAAGTATAATGCATGATAAAGCAAATAATTAGAAAAATGAATGCATTAGTTTAAACACTTGTGACCATGCTGTATGTATAAGAAATAAGTAATGTATAATCTTATTATCCAGTTTAGACTTTGTACCCAAGATGTATGTATAAGTAGTATGTGAGGTATAACCATGTTTTAAGAAAAGTTTTGTAATTCACAAAATAAGATTATACTAACAAACATAAAGCATGAATAAACATAGTTGGTTTTGAGAAGAAATAAAGTGAAACCATATAAGCAACAGAGGTGGGGGACTCGAGTCACATGACTTGACTCGAGTCTGACTCGAGTCACAATTTTCAGGACTTGACTTTGACTTGAGAACAAGTTACTTGAGACTTGACTTGACTTGAAGTGGAAGACTCGACAATGACTTGAACTTATAATAAACATACAGCAATACAATTAATTAAAAAATATATATATTGTGACGTCGGCATCACTATCGGCATCTGTGCCTTTAACGCTGCTCAAGTCAAACCGCGCCAAACATGGCAGACAGTAGTCGAGCTCCACAAATTGTCTCGTTTGGCTATACAGACTTTGAACTGGACCGTGCCTATAAAAAAAGATTTGCCAGTTGCAAAATATGCAAGGCACGAATATCCGACACGACAACCACAACGTCAAATTTCGTTCGACATATCAAGAAGAACCACAAGGATAGGTAAGAAAGTAATCTCTTTATAGTCAGTTTCACTAAGATCTACGTTATAACGATTACTAATGTAATGAATTAATCTTTTCTGTTTGTCATAATTTGGCCTTGATGGCATATTATGTTTTTTTCTTATTAGAAATGTGACTATGGCATTATCATTATACTGTTACGTCTCGTAAATAGATGTAACTTATTGGGGAATTTGACTATAACAGTGGCGTAGCCTGAATTTTTGAATGTTGATTGGCATCTTAAAATGAGCGGGCAGCTCAATATTACATGTAGGTTATAATGTATGTATTAAATGTGTGCATTTTCAAGTTTGTGGACTGCGTGTGGAAACTAAAGCATTGCGCATAACGTTACTGCACATGACAGGCTAACATGGAGGCGCCGATGTGATCACTAGCACGCACTTAAACATTTCTAAGGGGCTGTTTAACTAGGGTTGCCAACCATTCCGTATAATACGGTATCGTTCCGTATTTGACACATAAAAGTCTTGTTCCGTATTGAACTGATACGGAACGCACTTTGTTCCGTATTTTTGAGTATTAATTCAGTGCAAATCCATGACTGACACATAGCTTCTATTCTAATATATATGTCAGACAGACTATGAATGAACGAAGACCTGCTTTAATGCAAAATTCGGGGACTTGGCGCCCCCTTGGCGGGCTCTGACCCGCGCTCGCGCCATTGGATGTGCAGTTGCCGCAGCACAGCCTATGAGCGAGCCAGACGGCATAGATATATACACGGCTGTGCAGCTGCAAATGCGTTTTACATATAGGCTTCAGTAAATCGAGGAAAAGGAGTTTCGAAGACATTTGTTGGCTATGATAAGAAAAACTACTAAATTAAAAAATATATTTTTTTGCACTTGAAAGAACATTCTAGAAGTCTAATTCTATTGAATAAGTTCGCACAAGGCTACAGAAAACTGTTGTGGTTAGAAACCCTATGTTTAACGTTACACCTGGCCACTTCATGCGTTTTCTCAGATCGGATAGCTGATTCTGATTTATCTAAACGATTCCATTTACACTTGGTCACATAAATGTGGTTTTGCAAATTGATTTTCCTTAAATTACATTATTTTTAAAAATGTAAAGAATGTTTGTGCATAAGAAAATAAATTTGTTTTAATGTTTACAGGTAATGTTAATGTCTGAACGTTTTGTGTAAACAACACAATTTTATTTTATTTTCAGATATTAATGTTGCACAGATATGCATATGATTAATATGTAGCAAATATATAATAAATAAGATACATAATATATGTATACAAGTTCATCTTTTCTGTGCAAAAATAAATATGTATCGAAAAAATTTACCTCTATTTATTTTAGTAGTGTGACTTGACTTTACTTGAAACTTATCAGGACTTGATTTGACTTGCTTAGGGTGAACCCTTGACTTGACTTGACTTGCTTGATTTATCTGAACTGCGACTTGAGACTTGACTCGAGACTTGATGGTTAAGACTTGAGACTTGCTTGGACTTGACCATGTGTGACTTGTCCCCACCTCTGATAAGCAATAAAAGAAGGAACATAAGCGAATAATAAAATAAAAGAATAAGAGAAAATATAAGTTAAGAAAATAAAGAGGATAACAAAAAGAGTAAAAAGAAAGAAATAAAAGATAATAAATAAATATAAGGGGAAGAATTAATAAAAATAAGTATAATAAATATATAAATAAGTATTAGTAGTAATAAATATTTAGTTTATTTAGTTGGATGTTATCCAGAAGTATAGTTGATAAGACTCGGATAAATGAGCACAGTTGTTGATTTTTTCATTCTCTCTCTCTTACAGTACGCTGGAGACTGAGTGCTGGGAAAGAGAGAAGGGAGGGGCTGCTAGAGTGAGAATAGGGAGCTGTAAAGGGAGGGCTTTGAGCACGCACAGAGAAACAGAACAATACTTTTTTTTCCTTGTCTCAGTTTTCCTCCTGAAGCAGAAATAATAATGTGGAAATAAGATGTTACTGAATTTGAGAGGAGACTAACTGAGAGGAGAAAAGAAATCGAATTAAAAAGATTAATAATAGAAACACAGGGAATTAGTGATCATTTCTGGAGTTATGAACAAATTAAATACAGTCAAAAATGTTAAGGTGATTTTTAATAGAGAGAGTAAAGGAGAATTAGCACCAATGTAGAAATTGTCTTGAACAGAGACCCAAAATGGATGTGACCTCTGTGGGTGGAAGTACATGAGTTTTAATATAAAAAGAAGTAACAGATATAGCAATCAACCACTGTAAATAATGAGTGTTTTTCATGGAAATAAAGGAGAGGGATAAAAAGAGGAGAGCAAAAGGAGGGGCAGAAGTAATAGGTTTGTTTTAAGGTGCGTACACACTGCCAGCGACATCGCGCGCAACAGCAACTCAATACCATTCATTTTCAATGCGAGCACAGCGACTTCCGGCGACACGAGCTGTCGCGACCGTTGGCGCTAGATGTGGGCGTGTCCAGCGACGCGACAAAGTTGAGAAAAGTTCAACTTTGGAGCGACTAACGGAAGCGACAGCCAATAGGAGAGACGACGGGAGAGCTCACGTGATCCTTCTCTCTCTCTCAGCTCCTGCAGTAATGGAAAGATGGATGAAAGGCTAATTCTTGCTGTTAGAAATGTTCCAGTGCTCTATGATATGTCTCTTCCCACGTTCAAGGACATTTTTAAGAAAAATACTGTGTGGAAAGGTGTATCTGAGATCGCGGGGATTTTATGGACCCAGACAGACCGGCATTTGCATTTTCGCTGCAGATAAACAGCCGCTATGGCAAACAGCACGCCTTGTTTCTCATTCATCTTTGATATAAAGCATTTTATGTACTGATTCCATTTATATTTAGTCTTTTCCCTCCAAAATGTTTGCTTTTAGTGGCAAGAAAAGAGATTCGCTGTCAACAGCAATGGAATGGCATCCGTGAATGTCATTTATAAACGTTACTAGGCAACCAGTAGTGGGAACACCCACTAGCGACTTCACCGCCAGCCACTGGCGACCTGCAGCGATAAAGTCGCTGGCAGTGTGTACGCCGCCTTAGTATAATATTTTTTGAGAGCTCTGTGTTTATAAAGGCCTTGTGTTTGTAAAAAGTGTGAAAGGTTCTGTGTTTGTGAGAGAATCTGTGTTTTAAAGTATGGGAAGTATGACTGATGTGTGATTGCGTATGGAAGTGTATGTTATATGAGCCCTATAAATATCCATCCAGATAGAGAGGTTGATCCTTTGCTGCATAACTAATGAGGAGTATGTATGCAATTTACATAAAAGAAAATCTATTTAGACTATTTTCATCAATATAAGAGGCAGAAGAGATCTGATGATTAAAAACAAAGAGGGCACTTAATAAATATTATGATTGTAGAATTAAAACCAATGATAAAAATTATATTTGTATGTCTGTGTAAATGTGTGTATGTATATGTATATGTATGTATGTATGTATAAGGATAAATATAATACAGTATAAACAAACAAATAGCTTTAAAACAAAAATGTGCATGAAATCAAAAAGTTAACCCTTAGCGGACTGGACAATGTTTATTCTTGGGCTGTTCTTTTCATGTCATGAATGAAGCCTGATGTAAGATTAACTAAACTGAAAGGGAGCAGCTGTTGAATGGACATGTGTCAGATCATAACTCCTTTTATATCAAAGTGATGAGTAAGAATATTTAGATTATAAAAAGTGATAACTTTAAAGTGATTGAATTGCATTTGGGGAATCACATTATCTGGACAAACAATAAAGCTTTGAGTCGAGTGTATTGCGCTAAACTAAAGTCAAATAAGTAATTGTATTTTAAACCAAGGTTGTATTTAAGATAAGTGTTGTTATATTAAAGCAAATGGCAAAAGAGGACCAAAGATATGATAAAATAAGAAAATTATATTTTGTATCTTATGCAGTTAAACCTTAAATGTGAAAACGTCACATTCATGTGTCCATTTTATGTTCTGTCTGGTCCAGTTTATGAGAGAATACTATTTTAACATTATTAAATTAAACACAAGAAAGTTGTTTTTGAATTTTCTATGATTTTAAAAATGTCTGGAGAACAATTTAAATGTGAGTGCAGCGTTATCGGTGTAAACTTGATCAACCAACAAAAGATAGGCAGAGATTTTTTATTTTTGTTAGGGACTGTCTGATGAAGGCATTGAGGATGACTTTGAGGGGAAACAGGCCTCTCTTGATGTCTTCAGACAGACAGAAAGGGGCCCGACTTTAGAAAAAGATAGAAAGCAGATAGATAGCTATTTTATTTTTATTTTATTTATTTTTTGTTTGGTATACACAGAATAGGTCTTGGTTGATCGTGGATACACTGAGAAGCTGCATTTGAGACTAAAATTAAAGGAATATAAATTTAAGAATGATTTGGATCATTTAAAAATTAGTCTTTGGGGCAGGTGAAGCCCATAGAGAAAGGTTAAGATTACATTGAACATCATAACTTCCTCATATATGAATGTTAATAAGTTCATATTCATGTGTCTATTCTGTGTTTCATTTGTTATTATTATGTGTGTTGTTTCACTAACTCATTCTGGAACTAGTTTCTCACCATTGCAGACGGCTGAGAAAGATGATTTTATAGAAGTTACTAATGCTGCAGGAGGAAATCCGGACACAAAGAAGACTGAAAATGATGTGAATGATCTGATTGATCTTCCTGCGCTCATTACTGCTGGTAATCATTATTGATTTGCCATTTATAATATGGATTAAAATTTCTCTGGAAAAGTTGATTTCAGTCTTATACGATCACTTTATGATTTTCCAGAATGCCATCAATGGGTTCAATGCCCGTGTCTAAATTGTTCTGAGGGTCTAAATTTAAATCCAGCAGCTAACCACTGATTTATTGATTTGAAGAGTAAATATTACAAACATGTGGCAAAGTTATAGAGTTACCTATTGGATGGGTTACTCCCCCAAATTTTCCAGAGAGTACCCTCATAATAAAGAAAAAAAAAAAAAAAAAGGAGCTTAGTGTGTGCTATAAAGTGCTGATTGAGTGTCTATTTCTATTACTACTATTTTAGTTTGCCATAGTTAATACATGAAAGTGTAATTTTAGAGGTATAATAGTGATAACTGTTAAAAGATGATGAAACATTTGGATAAAAAAATAAATAAATAAATAATGTAATGAGTCATGAGAAATTAAAAGTAAGTAGTGTATCTTACTGAGCAATTATTTCAAAACACAAGAAAAGAGATATGTTTTTAGATATGTTTGTCTTTAAGACTTTATTATGTTTAATCTTTTACTTTTCTGTTAGTTTAAAAACTTGATTTATATTATTTTATTAGATAGAATGGAAGTTCCTTCACCTGAGAAAGTGTAAGAAATGGAGAAAGTAGTAATAATAAATTATTACTTAATAATAAAAAAGGGATTATAATATATTAATAATAAGATAGGTGTTGTAAATGTAAAGCTCTGCATGAACAGAAGGCTAAACATAAGTTGTACTGATTATATAGAGAATGTCGAAAAAGACATTGTGTTCTGTTTTATTAAAGATTAGAAAGGTTATTTGTATGTTGTTTGAATGGACAGAAGAAAGTAAGATGAGAGTAGTTTTTGTTTTTAAATGGTGTGAGATGAGAAAGTTTGAAAGCAGTTAATATAATCAGTTATTATAAATATCACTATTTTTACTGTTGAAGAATAAATTAAATGTATTATTGTGAAACAGTGTAATGCCCCACTCCTCACTCTCAGTCTAAAATTGATAAGTGTGCTTGAAACAGAAACACAAGAGCAGAATTTGAAGAAATATTCATAAGTGTTTTATTTCATTTTATTTTGGTTTGATTTTATTTTTATATGTAAAATGATGTGCCTTGACACTAATGTTAGATAGAGTGATATGAAGGAGTTCAAACAGCTGTCCTCATCAATGATTCAATATTTTATATATTAAGAGGGCAATCTAAAGTTAAGGGTTTATACTAAAGAATACAGATTAAGTTGAAAATTCATCTGAAAGAATAAATGTAGGTTCAAAAATTATCTAGAGACTATTATTGAATTGAGGTGATGTTTTCAATTAAGCTTCCTAGAAGCTTGAGAGGCTTTGTTCTGATGTTAGTCCCCACCATGATACATAGTTTTGTGTAACATTTTCTAAAGTAGCAGAAATAAAACCTGAATGGAAATGAATGATCTTTAAATTAGTTCAATTTTAGCATATTTTACTTTTACTTTGGACAATTTTAATAGATTGATGAATTTTTAATAATGCTTTTTTGAATTTAACCATGTTTTGAATTGTCTCCATATTTAAGCATTTGTAGATGTTCCATTGGCTGTGTCGGTTCTCTGGTGATACTCCCTGAAAAAGAAAATATCTGTTTACTGATACCAAATTATTACGGATTGAGGACTGAGCAGTATCAAGACCAGGGGCAAGAGGTGACGACCCAATGACGGTTAAGACTTAACAATGGCGTCACCGCCCAAGAAGGTTTGAAAGGGTTTTAAGGGGTGGATAAATGCTGCATTTTAATAACCGCTTTACTAAAATAACTTATCACAGTGTTAAATACTACGCATTCTGTCACTGTGTTGTCAGGGGATCATACCCTGTGTAGAGGATTATTTATAGATTGGTTTTTGGGGTAAAGTTTTGAGAACCGTTGCAGACAAAGGAGTGCTTGACTTTATATAGAAGTATTAAACAAACATGGGAATGTTTGTATGATAATGAATTTAGACTGGAAGATGATTTATTACTTTTACTTATGCTTTAATTGAACTCATGTACATTGTAAAAGTAATGAAGAATGGAAAAAGATACATGGTGGTGACTAAAGATTAAGATTGCTTGTCTTGTTTGTTTGTAACAATATAAATGGAATTAATTAAGAAATAGGGTGCAGGGTTGGCTACAATTGGTATAATAATTGAAACAACAATTCTTGAGAGGGGAATAATATTATATTGTGTGTTACCACTGATTAAATAATTATGTAAAAAAACCAGATGACGTACTGATCAATGTAAATGGCCCAATGCAACAGAAAGACCAAACTGGGAGGAAATTGATTCCTCCAATAATATGTTATATATTTGATCATTCTTTTATTGATTTAATATTCTGAATTACTCTGATATAGTCTGAAACTATGAAAAACAGCTTAGCTTGCAGGGAAAATTAATTAATGTGATACAGACATTGAGAGTCCTTGGGAAACAGGAGGAAATGAAATGTATGTGATAAGTGAATGAGTAGGGAGTTTTAAGATAAGGAACACCTGTGGTAGTTTACCTCCTCTGTGGAGAATTATAGCCTTTTGTGAATTACCCTTTCTGTGAATGACCATGAAAAATGTTGTGTATAGATACTAAAGGGATGATCTAATGTTTTTAATTGGAACAAAGTCAGGCTATGCCCGGCTCGTGCCTGGAGGAGGCAGAGGACCCATGTGTTATTTAGTGCTAGAAATGAGATGCAACAAATGTGTGTGTAGCAAATGACTCTAATAAGGGAAATCATTTAATATATTAATCAAATGAATGCAGAAAGTAATGATTGTTAGTTAATATAAAACATGTAACCATATGAGGTGATTACAGTGTTCTTTATGCATATAAACTGAAATAGTCATGCTGTTGCCATCATTGAAGCAAGTTAGGACAGGATGACCCGCTGAAGGAGAGAAGGTGGAAAACAATTGCGGCCTAAAATACCAATGAATAAGAAAGACATATTAATATGGATGTTATTACTGACATACTTGGGACAAGTGTTGCCCCCAATGATGGGGCCTACCAGAGAAACGTCCCAAGAAGGACCAGGATCACCAGATGAACAATTCTAAGAAAGCATACTGCAGAGTGGGTTCCCTACAATCAGCCTTGGGGATCTTGGATGGCCTTTCCAATGAAGCTGACCTAAAACGAAATACTCCAGAATGTGAATTAAGAAAGTACAGAGCACTTGACAGACTGTATTGAAGAAACTATGAATGTGGACTTCCCAACGATGAATACGAGGCAAGATTCAGACAAAGAAGAGCAGCAAGCACAAAACTAAGAACCCGAGGAAGAAGAAGATCAGCAGGAACCGGCTACAGAATCTGAGGAAAGAGAAGAGGAAGTAGAAGGACAAGCGAAAGTAGGGGAAGAGCACGCTGCGGCAGAAAAAGGGATTGAAGTGCCGCAGTAGAGCAGGAAAGCATAGAAAGTGAGACGTAAGTACATGTCACAGAAGAACAGGACCAAGAAGGTGAAGAAGGAGAAAGACAAGAAGAAAGTGATCGTCCTGCTGAAACAGATTCAGAAGCAACTGAAGGAAATGAAACAGGCCAACAAGCGCAGTTGTTCGAGGAAGAGTTGTGGCACATGGAGAAAGAATGGAAGCTCAAGGAGGTATTAGTGTTGATGATGCTGTTACTAACATATTTGGGACAGGTATTGCCTCCTATACAGGGCCTACCGGACAGGCGATCAATTAAGGCCCAGACTCCCCAGGCTGAGGGACCATCACAATGACTATGGTATGATGAATTTCCTACAATTGACATCTCAGACCTTCAATATTATTCCCCGAATGAGCAGAGTCTAGATAACATAGCACGAGAAATCAGAAAGAAGCTGAACGCCTGGATCACTAAACAAAGGTGAACCCGAAAAGCAAAGAATCTGGATAAGCAATTTGGCTAAGCAGAACAAACCGAAGAATCGGCCTCAAAAGACACCTGTCAAAATAATCACCCAAAGACTGAAAAAGCAAATAAATTTAGAAAATGATATGGAACACATAGAGTCAGCAGGAACAGAGGAACTATTACAATATGCAAATCAAAATGACTGGTATAAATGGGCCAGATATACAGCTAAGCAAGCAAAAATGACAAACTGTGTAATGTGCTCAGCCCACTCCATTGAAAAAATTTGTAGTAGTCCCAAATCAGTATGATTATAAGCATTACGCTGAGTATTATGCCAAAAATTGTGGTAAAACAGGGAGAACAGTGTACTGCCCAGCAGAATGTTTGGCATTCTTGGGTCATCCGAATATGATAAATATTATAAGATGATAGGGTGGGGAGATGAAGGCAGAAAATTAGACAAATACGTGTGGATAATGAGAAAAAGAAAGCCCATTATCATATAAAATAAATCGATCAACTGGAGTATGAATGCTTTAACAAAACTAAAGGAAAAACGAATGTAGGACAATTTAAGGGCAATTGTGCAGTAATATGGCATTTAGATGATGAAATGTTTTTTAATAATAATGTGATTAGGTTTAGATTTAGATTTCTGTATATACATACATACCAAATAATACATCCCCAGAAGGAACTTTTACCCAGGCGATGAGGAAACTGCATGACCTGAGAAAGGAAGTTAAATCTAATGTAGGGAGAGATCAGCGGTTTGGGCAATGGTTTGATGATGTTTTTGGTTCATGGAAGTTGGGGCTAATGAAAATAGGTATAATAGTAGTTATGGGACTGACCCTACTTGCATTATTATTATGCTGTATTATACCCATTCTGAGATCAATTATGACTAGAACGGAGGCTAAGCAAATGGTAGCCGTATCAATGATGACAACGCAGACAAGTGTAGCAACCAGACAATATACCATTGGGCCAGGATTGGATGAACTTGATGAGATTTACTGAGAAGCAATCAAGAAAATAACAATGTAAGGGTAATTTTATTTTTGAACACTTTTCTCATGTTTTTGATAGTAAGAGAGACAGCAAGACTATTGTACTTTCATTTTACATAACAAAATAGGTAGCATCTCAAGAAAGGAGTTAGAGGGTGTTTTGTTTGTTATTTTTGACATATTCCCCTATTATCAATGTAACCAATTACTTATTACTTATTGGTGAAGTATATCTTTAGTACACTGTATCTAACCAAATAGAAGTAGCATTTTTGATGATTATGGTTCCATATAATGTATATGTGAAGTTATTGCCAAGAGAAGACATATAAGAGCTATATTTGAAGACAGGAGCGACGAGCACCTCAGTGCTTGGCTGCAAGAGCAAATAGACTCAGCTGGTGGTTTAAAAACCAGCTGTCTGCTCCAACACACCACCAGATAAGCTCCAGGCTACGGAATTGTCTGTGAGTTCCTCTGGCAACGAAGGATAAATATTACTATGTTACTTTTAATAGTGTTTTGTTAAAGCATATATATATATATATATATATATATATATATATATATATATATATATATATATATATCTTCTACTCAATGGATAATCAATTGTACTCTACATCACATAAGGATTCACATTTGCATGCACATGCTTATTACAAATGAGTTGATTTTTGTCACCCACCCCCAGGCACAGGCTAGCTAGAGGACTGGGATCTTTTACTCCTTCCTAGTTAAGTGTGGATGGAGAGGTTTGGTCCCAAGTTCTGCAGAGTGCAGCCCCATAAAAATGGCATTGGATAGTGGACTGAGTGGCCTAATTTGGCTACATGATGAAATGGGACAGGCTAGCTTGTGTGACTGCACTCTGGTTTGAGGGAAATAGAGTGTGACACTTTTTTAAGTCTCAGAGGTGGGAATATATATAGTATATTTTTCAATATTCTAGTATGTTTCTTATATATCAAAATACTTATATGAGTTTCCTGGCCTTTGTGTGACCCAGGAGAGAGCATATGAGGTTACTAAAAGTGTTGATGCTGCAGAGGCCACAAAGAGCACCCAGCTGTAACAAAATAATGAGACTAAGGACCTTGAAGATAGACTAAAGCAAAGTTTCTACCAGTAAAAAGATATCAAAAGGCTCTGTGAGATAATGGTGGCAAATAGTATCCATTGGTTACAAAAATAACAAAGGGGCACAGAAATGAGGTAATGCCAGATAACAAACTGTATAGAAGAGGAGGTTTTGGACTAAGACAGTCAGAACGGACAGCTGGCCGGTCTCATGTTTGTTGGTGTTCAATAAACTACAACTTTGGCATCTGGAACGCAAGACTCCGAGAGTTTTCTTACAACTTAGAGAGATTCATCGCGATATTCCACGACAGGTCGCAGTTCAGCGGAGGAACTCGCCGACCCAAGCCACTGCGGGTACCGCAAGCTACCCTGTACTGGTATAGGTGCTCCACAGGTAAGGCCTTCTTCGGACTCCCCGTGTGTAACACCACGGTTCTGTCCCCTCTGGCGAGCGGACTCCCGTCTTTCCCTTAGGCAGTCACGGCTGCCTCGGTTGCCGTGTTGTATGTTCCCCCCTCTATGAGGCTGGATCCACCACCGCACCAACTTTTCCACATAGGCCCTAAGTCAGGCCTCTGATGGTTTTGCCACTTAAACTTGCCTCCCCGATGGCCTCCGCAGGGTCTTCTCCGCCCTGAATAAGGGCTAAGACCCCCTTCCCTCAATGCGTGTCAGGGCCCCGGCCTTAGTTGCTCTATGCGAGAAACATAGAGAGAAAAGAGGCCCGGCCAGGCTTGGCGGCCAGCACCTTGTTCCCCCCTCCAGGGTAATGATAAGGAATCCTGATGGCTTAAATGGGGCATTGGGGAAGGGTACGTGCAGCCTGATACAGTTGGTCGTCCTGCACGTAAGAATACCTGCTCGCTCCTGTATCAGCAGTTCACGTACACGGCTCAGCGCATGGCACTTTTATAAGTGGACCCCTAGTGTCACTTCTCTGACACAACATGGAGAGAGCGACAGAAGGGGAACGTCTAGGTCTAGGTCTAACGTTGTGACTACCCTGCCACGTCACTGAGCCGAGCCACTGTTGTGGCCGGACCATTTCTGGCTCCTCAGAAAAATCCTGAATGAACTCCCGTATTTGCGCCACTTAAATACCCGTATGTCCGGGGGCGGGACATGCAAATACTGGTTGCCAACTCTCATTGCCCTTTTTTCATAGTTCAGAGGTGAATATCGGCGCTCGAGAGACCCCTAGCGTCGCTTCTCTGACACAACGTCTCGTTCCCTCCATCGGGGAACGGAGGTTACATACGTAACCTAGACGATTTAAGAACCAAAATTAATTACTTTGTAAATAGTGAAAGGTATCAAATATAGAAACATCATAACATGAATGCTTCCAGTATATTGTTTATTGTAAAGTGGCTTTCACAGTATAGAGTCTGGAAATATTAAAATTACACTATGTAGTAAAATATTAAGGGTTAAATGCTAATGTTTTAGTGTTTTTAAATGTTTTCCAGATGCCACGCAAGAAGGGGTTTTGACGATCTGAGGCTGCCAATATGTATCACTCGTGAAGTCCAGCCTTTTTCCCAAAGGCTATCTGAGGAGGTTTGGCCTGGACTCAAAAGGCCAAAATGCTCAAATATGTCCTTTGTACCTTCTATTGAATCTTCCATTGAACCTTCCATTGATAAATGTGAACCTTTCATAGAATTTCCAGATACATCAGTGGTTAGGGGATCTTTCAGTCAAGCTGACATGTGCTTTGGACACACAAGGAACAAGCAGTGTGCAGCCATCAGTGTAACTGCTGGACTACAGAATACATAAAACAATTTGCTCATATGGAAAACTAAAGATTTGGATGACGTTTTGGTGGAGGGGAATGATCTTTATGTTGTCATAAAAGAGGCTGGTAAAATAGGAAATGGTCAATATGAACACATAGCAATCTGTGAACTTAACAGAACATATACATACTGTCAGAAGGGTTTTCAAATAAAATATTGTCCAACTTTCACTGGTTTTACTGATGTCTTTGCATATGATGCAGAATTAAGAGACTTAGCAATGCCATTTGATGCAAGCACTGCTTGAATATGATGCATGTTTGGTAACCATTTGTGCCAATACATGTGCAGTTATTAAGCAAGGTGCTTGGTATGCTGTTGTTGATTCACATGCAACTAGTATAATAAATGGTCAACAATACAGGTCAGCTACAAGTTTTGTAGCTTACTATGTGAGCATTGATTCTGTTAACACGCATTTTTTAGGCTTTGCTTATAACTTTGGCAGGATGAACATTCCATTCGACATTACTGGTATCCAGACAGTTTCGCTTGATGGAAATTAAGCATCTACAAGCAGTTGTGGCCAGAGCAGCACGAGTTAAAAGTGTAGGTGATCAAGAAAATGTTTTGTGTGATGACTCAATGCCAACACAAATTGTATGTATGAATGATTTTGACAAGGAAACAAATTTGCTATGTGATGAACCATGTGATGTCAGTTGTCTGTCAAAGTGTAACACAATGATAAGACATGGTCCAGAAGAAAAACTTAATATACCCAGTTGTAAAATGAAGTTCCACGTCTGTCACTCACTTCGACGTTGTGTCGAAGAAGCGACACTAGGGGTCTCTCTTAAGTGCCGAATATGCCTCTGATCTATGAAAAAAGGCCAATGAGAATTAGGCAGACAGTATTTGCATACCCCACCCCGGTATAAATACGGGTATAAAAGCAGGGAAATACGTTGAGTTCATTGCAGTTTGCCCCTGGACGCTTCAGCAGCCAGCCTGCCTATCCTCTAGAGCTCGTGGTGGATGAGCTCACCTCTGCATCGGAGAGCGCGGCGTCTGACGCTGATGACTCCCCTGGGCTGCCGCCTTCGGGCCAGCACACCCAGGCTGATATCAGCGCAGATGTCCGATATGTTTGCCCGGGCCACCGCCAGCGTGGGGTTGGACTGGAACCCTCCGTCCTCCCCACAGCAATCACGGTTGGATGACTGGTTCCTGGGGTCCCCCCGTCCCGTTTTTCCCGGAGGTGCATGACGAGCTGACGTCTGCATGGAGGGCAACCCTCTCCACACGTCACAAAGCCACTCGCTCATCCCTGATCCAGAAGTGCTGCAGGAATTGACCGACCTCACCCTCAGAGCCACGAAGGTCACAGCACAGTCACTCGGGCAGGCGATGGCCACACTCATGGTCCAGGAACGTCATCTGTGGCTGAACTTGGTCGAAATGCGTGACACTGAAAAAGTGCGCTTCCTCAACGGCCCCGTCTCCAAGTTCGGCCTCTTGGCGACACCGTCGAGGACTTTACCCAGCAGTTCTCCGTGGTGAAGAAACAGACGGAGGTCATCTCACATATCCTGCCCTGCTTCAAACCTGCTGCCATGGGCCATGCCCCGTCTGCTCGCAAAGAAACGCCCTGCTCCGCCTCAACCAGGGCCCAGCTCTCAGCCCATGAGTCGAGCACCCCGCAGGAAGGCGACACCCCCGTCTCATGGACCACCTCGAGGACCCGCAAGGCTCACAGGCGCTCCTGAGACGTTCAAGCCAGGGACCAAGACGTTAGCTCCGGAGCGGGTAAGCAGACCGCTCCGTCCCCCGGTGGAGGGCCAGGAGGAGAATCTTTTGTCGAATTTATTTCTTTACGCGCTATCACGACAACGCTGGCACGGTGGAGACTTCACCCCCAGTAAGTCCAGCTGATTTGGGAATGATTCGGCAAGGCCCAGGTAGACCTGTTTGCCTCCCAAGAGACCTCCCACCGAAGTGAGCCTTCTTGCACAGGTGATGTGCAAGGTCAGAGATGACGAGGAACAAGTCACCCTAGTGGCTCCCTACAGACCCACCCGGGCCTGGTTCTCGGACCTCGTACTCCTCATGAAAGTCCCTCCCTAGTGAATTCCCCTGAGGAAAGACCTTCTTTCTCAGGGTCGGGGCACACTCTGGCATCTGCACCCAGACATCTGGAACCTCCACGTCTGCCCCCTGGATGGGACGCGGAAGATCTAGCTGGTCTACCACCTACCAAGCCAGAGCCCCCTCTACCAGGCAACTTTACGCCCTGAAGTGGAGCTTGTTCACAAATCGGTGTTCTTCCCGGGCTGAAGAACCTCAGAGATGCGCAGTTAGGTCAGTGCACTTATTCCTGCAGGAGAGGCTGTAGGGGAGGCTGTCCCCTTCCACCTTGAAGGTGTATGTTGCTGCTATCGTGGCCCACCACGACGCAGAAGACGGCAAGTCTTTGGGCAAGCACGACTTAATCATCATGATCTTAAGAGGCGCCCGGTGGTTAAATCCTTCCCGGCCAAGCCTGTTCCCCCTCCTGGGATCTTTCAGTGGTCCTCACGGGCCTTCAGAGACCCCCCTTCGAGCCGCTAGAATCAGTTGGACTCAGGGCCTTCTCTCTAGAGACTGCCCTGCTGATCATGCTCACCTCCATCAAGAGGGTTGGGGACCTGCAAGCATTCTCTGTTAGCGACACTTGCCTGGAGTTCGGTCTGGCAGATACACATGTGATCCTAAGACCACGACCGGGCTACGTGCCCAAGGTTCCTACCACGCCCTTTAGAGGCCAGGTAGTGAACCTGCAAGCGCTGCCCCGGGAGGAGGCAGACCCAGCCCCTTCGTTGCGGTGTTCGGTACTTGCTTTGCGTACCTACTTGGACCGCATGCAGAGCTTTAGATGTTCTGAGCAGCTCTTTGTCTGCTTTGGTGGACAGCGGAAAGGGAATGCTTTTAGAGGCTTTCCCACTGGGTAGTGGATGCCATTTCATTGGCCTATCACACCCAGGCCATGCTCCCACCCCTTGCGGGTCCGAGCACACTCAACAAGGAGTGTTGTGTCCTCGTGGGCACTGGCCAGAGGCACCTCCCTGGCAGACATATGTAGAGCAGCAGGTTGGGCAACACCTAATGCCTTGGCAAGATTTTACAATCTCAGGGTTGAGTCAGTATCGTCCCATGTTTTCTCAGGTCCGAGCCGATAGAACTTGGTAACACGCTGATGGTCTGGCCGGATGGATCGCTTGCACCTAGTGCCCTTTCCCTCGGCAGAGGTAAAACTGTGCGCTACATTCGGATCCCTGGATGACTCCTCCCTAGCCCTGTGGGTCTGCAATTCAGCGGAGGAATTCGCTGACCCAATCCACTGCAGGTACTCAAATCTACCCTGTACTGGAATAGGTGCTCCACAGGTCGGGACTCCTGGTTGGACTCCTCCTGTGTGTTTTTTCCACGGTACGATCCCCTTACGAGTGGACCTGCATCTCCCTTAGGCAGTTCCAGCTGCCCTCTGGTCGCCGTTTTGCAGCAACTCCCCCCCTCCTTGAGGCTGGATCTACCACCGTGCCATGTTTCCACATGTGACCAGAGTGGCCCATGTGATGTATTTCACCACTTTTACCTCCCCGTCCCTGGGCAGGTGTGGTCTCCGTAGGGTCTTTCCCCCCTGAAAGAATAGGAAACTGGGTAAGACCTCCTTCCCACGATGCTTGTAAGGGCCCCAGCCATTTGGCTCTATGCGAGAAACATAGAGCCCAGCTAGGCTCTGCCCATTCCCAGGTTGGCCTGTTTAGGGTAACCAGAAAGAATCCGACGACTTTTATGGGGCATTGGGGAAGGCTACGTGCAGCCTGACACAACTGGTCGCCTTTGCATGAAATACCTGCCCGCTCTTGTGTCAGCAGTACACGTACATGGCTCAGCGCATGGCATGATTTGAATTGGACCCCTAGTGTCGCTTCTACGACACAACGTCAAAGTGAGCGACAGACGGGGAACGTCTAGGTTATGGATGTAACCTCCCTGATGGAGGGAACGAGACGTTGTGTCCTCCTGGCCATGTCGCTGAGCCGAGCCACTGTGGTGGTTGGACCATTTCCGGCTCCTCAGAAAAATCCTGAATGAACTCTACGTATTTCCCCGCTTTTATACCCGTATGTCCGGGGGCAGGGTATGCAAATACTGCCTGCCTAATTCTCATTGGCCTTTTTTCATAGATCAGAGGCATATTCAGCGCTCGAGAGACCCCTAGTGTTGCTTCTTCGACACAACGTCTCTGACAGAGATGATGACAATGAAGTTACTATATACAATAAACTATATACAAGGGCGAGTCTAGCCCCTTTTTAGGGGTGCTTCAGCACCCCTAAAAAGGAGCTCAGCACCCCTAAAACTTGGAGTAAGAAATGTTGTTATTCTAAAAAAAAAAATCCTCTTTGACAAGGTTAAATAATGTCCAAAACATACTCCGTAGTTTGTGGTTTAAAATGTATGTGTTAAGGATGAAAATGAAAACACCCCCGCTTAGCAAATGGTGTCATCCACTTTTCTTCTTCTACTTCTCCTCTGTACTTGCACCGCTCAGCACTACCGTCATCCAGTGCGAAACACACGCAGAGTGAGTACCCGTTATGTAGTGTTGTGAATCAACTAAGTTGCTCCAAAGCTGTGTCTCACACTTCTTTCCTTTTACCTAGAGTTGTTCTGATTCAGAAACCATATCGGTGAGTACTGGAGTCAGTATCCTGAATCACCATGGTACACCTATAATAAGTGTTTATTTTCGGACTATTTTAGTCCAGCGGTCGCCGCCGCTGTGGAGTAGCACAGCACCTGGGTGACTCATCCATAGTCATAAACGGAGAGAATTAGTGCCGGTTACAATGTTCTTCCGCAAGACGCATGCAGTTCTGTTTATTAACTGCTAGAGCGTGAAACAAAAACAGCAGCGCTTTGATACTCATTTTAACAATCGGGAGTCATGTAAACATGACATCACGTGCGTCTTTTCTGGTCAGTCGTCATGGAAACATGAAGCCCTGGCGTTTGGACCAGAGTAAAACAAACATATCACTGTATACCACCAGTATGTGTGAAAACACTCACTGTGGCTTTTTAAATGAATTGTTATTCATTCCGAGATTTATATCTGTTATTTTCAATTGTGGCTGACTGTCAAACTAGACAATAAAAGAAAGTTTAATGTTTTTCTTTTGCTGTATTTATTCATTCCTCACACACAGAGGATTTAACCTGAACCAGGCTTAACTCCTGAGCTCCTAGCATTACTCTCTCTCTCTCTCTCTCTCTCTCTCTGTGTGTGTGTGTGGCCTGCCAGTGAGCAATGGACATAGGACAGTTTTTTAAAAGAAAAAAGACAGATTCAGGTGAGAGACTAGGGACAGTCCATAATGACTTCTGTCTTGTTTTTTGTTTTTTTGTTCTTCTGAAAAGTGTTAAGCTAAAGTAACAGATAATGCAAACCAGCTATCTGTTGTTGTATCAAATTACTTATCTAGGTGTTACGTGTGAGCAGCGAGGCAGACGAGATCCAAATGCAGTTTAGACTTTTATTAAATGAACAAACGAATAAACAAAGGAAAAACCCACAAGGGGGAAATAAACTTAAACGGAGAACTAGGGCAGCAAACATTCATGCACATACATCAAACAAAGACCGACAATGACTAAACAAAGAACCAGGGTTTAAATACACAAAGGAACAAACGAGGGAATGAGGGACACCTGGGGCAACAATCAGGGGAAAACCAATCATAAAAAGAAACTACAAAGGACTACAAAAACCAAAACAGGAACTAAACTAAACTTCAAAATAACAGTACAAAAAACAAAAGACAACAGGGAACATAACACTAGGCAATGGTCCCCTGCTTTTTTTTATTTATTTATTTCAACCCACAATGGAGAATACAGCTTCTCTTGTGAAAGGAATTTGTGATTTAAAAAAGTTTCTAAGCCCAATAATAATAATAATCTGTGTGCCTTTTGATCATATCCTTAGAATCTGTAAATGGTCTCCATAACATTTTTGTGACATGACAAACTGACCTCAACTCTCCTGCCTACAATATATTTGTGTATGATTGTCAGTGCCAAGGGAAAGAGAGGGAGATGGAGAAGGAGAAAGGGAAATAGAGGGAGATGGAGAAAGGGAAAGAGAGGGAGATGGAGAAGGAGAAAGGGAAAGGGAGAGCATGCAGGAAGAACCAGGTGAGGAAACAACAACAATAAATTGACATATAGTGGCAAGCAAAACAGTAACTACTCATACTCCTATACTAACTTATTGGCATTAAGTAGCCTATATTACATTTACTTTTTGTAACATTATTTTACACCACATTTTTTCATAATAAAGGAGGAGGAAAACAACAGGGAGAGTCCATAAGGGATAAGTTGGAATTGACTAGTAAAATAAATGAAGAGACAGAGGGAGTGCAACATAGAGACCACCAAGCCAAAGCAGCAGAGACAGAAGAGAGCTGTTCAGACTTAGGGGATAAGGACACTGGTCCTAAACAGTTAAAGCTGTCTCAATACCCTCAAACTCAGTTTGGCACACAAAAAAGAGCCTTTCAAGAACAGTGGTTCAAAAGTTTCAGATGGGTGGAATACTCAGCTAGACAAAATGCTGCTTTCTGCTTTCCTTGTAGGGTATTTGGCAGAAATGTCAGAAAGGATGCACTTGTTAATGATGGAGTTAATAACTGGAAAAAGGCACTTAGCAAGTTTCAAAAACATGAAACAACACAATCACATAAGGACAGTGTGGTTTGTTGGAACAGCTACAAAGCAAGCCTGTCAAAAGGGAATGTTGTAGAGCAGATAGAGGCAGAAGTTCCACTGAAATTAGTGAAAGAAGGCAGTACCTAGAGCGTATTATTGCAGCAACCTGCTTCTTGGGGAAGCAAGGCATAGCATTCAGAGGTCATGATGAAACAGATGAGAGTCACAACAAAGGCAATTTCCTAGAGTGCATGTCACTTTTGACCAAATTTGATCCCTTCTTGCAGAGATACACAGCCCCTTCAAACACCACGTACCTCTCATCTGATAGCCAAAATGAGATGATAGAGTGCTGTTCACAAGAACTAACAGAAAATATCATCAGTGAGATAAAGGGAGCAAATATGTATGCCATTATGGCTGATGAGGCCAGGGATGGAAAGACAGTACAGTTGGCACTCTGTGTTAGATACGTGTCTGTTGAGGGTGCCGTCAAAGAAAGGTTTCTTGCCCTTACAGAGGTGTCACAGTTTGATGCTACTTCGATAACATCTGCAATTGAAAATCAGTTGGTAAAAAAGGGAATTGATCAGTTGAAATGTGTGGCACAGACCTATGATGGGGCAGCTGTCATGAGTGGGGATGTTGGCGGTGTACAAGCCCATTTAAAAAAAAAGCACCCTGAGGCAATTTATGTGCATTGCTATGCACATGAGTTAAATCTTGTTTTATGTCACACATGCAAAGCTGTCTCTGAAGCCACAGAGTTCTTCAACATGCTGGAA
Organism: Xyrauchen texanus; assembly: GCF_025860055.1. Classification (NCBI taxonomy): domain Eukaryota; kingdom Metazoa; phylum Chordata; class Actinopteri; order Cypriniformes; family Catostomidae; genus Xyrauchen; species Xyrauchen texanus. The sequence continues at coordinate 39,018,755 of NC_068307.1, forward strand.
AGTCTCCATTCTTTCTTTAGTGTCTCCCTTGTAAACCACCATAAGTGTGTGGACACTCAAAAGAAGTTAGGGTTGCAGCCAAGAGAACTTGTGCAGTTGTCAACTACACGCTGGGCATGCCAGCTTCATTCAGTGACTGCAGTGATTGATAATTTCCCTGCTATCATTGAGTGCCTCTCCACAATCAAGACACCTACAGCAGTTGGATTGAGGGCAAAACTCAGTAAATTCTCTTCAGTGTATCTGCTGATGGTTTTCCACACGCTCCTGTCTGTAACAGCAGGTTTACACAGATACCTACAGAAGGAGACCATTGACATTGCCCAAGCAGTGACATACAAAAATGCAGTGACTGACACCATGAAGCAGAAACGCAGTGATACCACTGCTGAAGATCTGTACTCCAGAACAATAGCTATGTGTGAGGCAAACCAGATAGCAGTAGAATCATCCTCAGGACAGAGGCGGAAGACAAAGAGAATGGATGAATATGTTGTTGAGTCAACTTGTGGGGCAGGCAGTGAAACCTGTGGCTCTTCAGAGTCTGAAGATCTCAAGAGGAAACTTTTGTTTCCTTGTCTGGACCGAATGATCTGTGAACTTGAAAGGCGTTTTTCTGGTGTGAATGAGGATGTGCTCAATGGAATTCAGGCATGCAGCCCAACCTCAGGCCATTTCTTGTCTGAGCCTCATCTGACAGCACTGGCTGTGCATTACCATATTGAACTTAAGTCAGAGGAAGTGATACTTGCAAAAAACTTTCTGAAGCGCAAGAGTGAGGCTGGTACAGTTCAGGACATGCTAGCAGTGTACAAACTCCTAGATTCGGAAATGTTCACTTCATTGAAAGCTGTTATGCAGGTTGCCTTGACAATACCAGTTAGCAGCTGTACATGTGAGCGGTCTTTTAGTCCCTTGCGTCGGCTCCATACATGGCTCAGGAGGACCACAGGCCAAAGCAGACTCCAGCACCTAGCTGTGATGTCTATTGAGCCTTCTCAGTTGCTTGAAAAAATTGAACACCAAAGGGTCATTGACAGGTTTGCCACCCTCAAAGTGAGGCGACATAGATTAACTCTCCCAAAGTAGAGCCAAATGGGGATTCAGGTGAAGTACTTCAAAGATTTCCCTCTCTTTCTTTTTTTATATCTTTACTTTCTAAGTATTTTCAAGACCTCTGTAAATAATCTGGATATTTTAGACTTTTTGGTTTTACCTTCTTTTTTTTTTTTTTGCTCTTGATGTGAAGCTTGTTTTATTATTATTTATTGATGACTTATATTGGTTTATGAAAGTTCAGACAGGTGTGCAACCAGATATTTTAGAGATGGCCATTTGTAAATAATTTACAGAAGATGAATGACATTTTGTTGTCCAAGTACCTGTTACTTTGTTCAATGACAATAAAGTTGAATCTAATCTAACCAATCTGATGACTGTTGATACAAAAGGAGGCACATGGAGTTAACAGTCAGGAAAACCAGTGAAGAAGGTTTTGTGTTTGTTACAGGGGGCTGTCTGTGTGAACTCTCAAAATTAAGCTGGTGCTTGGTGCTCTGAAAAGGTCTCAAAAAAAAGAAAAAAAAATCTGGATTTTGGAGTTAGTTGAACCAATGTTAAAATGATAAAGTTATTTTTCAATAGACATATTTTTTGTTTTTGTGTGAAAAGAGGGTGGGTGGTGGCAGTGGGGCTCATTGGGTGCTCAGCACCCCTAAAGATCTGACCCTAGAATCGCCCCTGAATGAGTCACAAATAATTTTTCAATTTTGTCCTTTGACTGCACAGCATATGAAAAAATTATGTTTAAGATTTAATATTATTCATGTATCTTCAGGTGAGAATGCTGATTCAAACAAGGTAGTTGATAAAGCTATTGTTGCTGATGGAAACTGTTTAGAGCTTTATCATTTGCAATCAGTGGGACTCAGTTAAATCACAGGACAGTAAGACTTGCGGTCGTTAAAAATATGGAACCAAATGCAGCCAAATTTGTGTCTAGTCTAAGAGAAGGGTAGTTTTTCTGTTGAGAATTATCAAAGAAACACTCATAAAATATGTTGGAACTTGGACAGCTGAACTGGAAATACAAGCAGCTGCAGATATGTTTGTCAAGCCTATATTTATTAACGTGCAAAAAACATGCTAGCATCTTGCTAACACATGCTAGCATCACCTAGCAAAGTGTTAAAACAAGCTAAAAACGTGATAGCATCTTGCTAACACATGTTGCATCACTTATCAAGGTACTAAAACATGCTGAAAACTTACTAGCATCATGCTAAAACATGCAAGCATCGCCTAGCAAAGTGTTAAAACATTCTAAAAACGTGTTAGCATCTTATTAACACATGCTTGCATCGCCTAGCGAGGTGTTAAACATGCTAAAAATGTGCTAGCATCATGCTAAAAAATGCATCACCTAGCAAAGTGTTAAACATTTTAAAAACGTGTTAACATCATGAGAACACTTGTTTTCATCGCCTACCAAAGTGCTAAATTATTTTTTTAAACGTGCTAGCATCATGCTAAAACATGCTATCATCACCTAACGAGGTGCTAAAACATGCTAAAAACATACTAACATCTTGCTAACTCATGCTAGCATTGCTTAGCAGAGTGCTAAAACATGCTAAAAACGTGCTAGCATATTTTGTTAACACATGCTTGCATCGCCTAGCGAGGTTAAACATGTTAAAAACTTACTAGCATCATGCTAAATCATGCAAGCATCGCCTAGCAAAGTGCTAAAACGTTAAAAACGTGCTAGCATCTTGATAACACATGCTTGCATTGCCTAGCAAAGTGTTAAAACGTGCTTAAAACATGCTAGCATCATGCTAACAAATGCTAACATTGCCTAGTTATGTGTTAAACCATGCTAAAAATGTGCTAGCATAATTTTAATAGATGTTAGCAACATCTACTGAAGAGTTAAACATGCTAAAAACAAGCTTGCATCATGTCAACATATACTAGCAATGTCTAGCGAAGTGTTAAAACATGCTAAAAACATGCTAGCATTATGATAACATATCGTAGGCATATATTGTCTGTTTGAGTTTTGAGGGATAACACCTGCTTGTGCTGTAGTGTGCGGGGTTAATTTTGCGTTAGTGTTTGTTTGTTTGGTTGAGGGGCAAGTTTTCTGTTTGATTTTTGCACTTGTTGGTGTTCTTAATCGTAAGAAATATGATATTGTTTTTCTTCAAGAAACACATCTTTCCCCACTGGAAGGTGAAAATTTGGGAAGATTTGAGGTGGACATGTTTTCATTAGTGCTGGCTCAAGTAAGAGCAGGGGATTCATTACATTGACAAGTAAGCATCTACAATTGAAATGTCTCAAACAGATTAAAGATTTTCTGCAGAAATTCAGGTTCAATGCACCAAACGCTGACGATCAGGGCTTTTTATAGATCTTGAAGGGACCTTGCAAGCTGCTGGCACCCCTCATGATATAGTATTGGGAGGAGACTTTAAACTTTTGATGGATTCAGTCCTATATCATAGTGAAGCCAAAGTGTGCAACCCCCTAGAGCAGCATTGACACTTCCCAGGATATGTAAAAATCTTGGTCTTACAGATATTTGGAGACTTTTGAACCCATCTGGTAGGAACTATAATTAATCAGACCATAATATTTATTCTGAAATATTTTTTTTAAGTCCCTAATTTCATCAGTTGTGGATTGCACAATTAGAAACGTCTTAGTCTCAGATCACGCCCTGGTGAGTTTAGAGGTGTTGCCACATACAGAGAAAAATAAATCATATAGTTGGCAATTTAATGTATCCCTTCTGCAAAATCCTGAATTCCATCAAATGCTAAAGGCTGAAATCGATTTATATATGAGACCAACTGGTCCTCAGTATCCTCTGTGGGCATGGCTTGGAAGGCACGTAAGGCGGTTCTTAGGGGTCGGATCATGGAGTATGCCTCATTCATCAAAAAGTCCAAATCACGAGAACTCGTGGAGTTGGAAGGGAATATTAAAAGTGCAGAGGCAGAGCTGAAGCCCAAATGTCATCTGATGGCCTAAGAGAATTGACCCGATTGAAATGCAGATAAAATACTATTTTGTCACAGAAGGTGGAGTTTTGGCTATTCAGGGCAAGACAGTCATATTTTGAGTCATGGGACAAGGCAGTTTTTGGCTAGATGTATAAAGCAGAGAGAGTCTTTTTCTACCATTCCCTCAGTGAAATCTGTTGGTGGTGAAATTTTACCTTGGCCATTGATATTAATAATGCTTTTAAAGATCTTTATAGCTCCATGTCTTCGGCTTGTGATGAAGATATTAAAAACTTTTTGGAACCGTTAGAACTCCCTAAACTGATGACTGAGCAAAAACATTCTCTTGATTCTGAGATAACCTTGGAGGAGCTTGGTGAGGTAATTAACCTACAGGCAAGGCTCCGGGGCCAGATGGCGTTGCCACTGAATTTTTTAGATCTTATGCTACAGAATTGGCTCCACTGTTGTGATACTGAAGCATTAAAGAATGGAAAGCTTCTGCCAACCATTACACAAGCCCGTATCTGTCTGATCCTTTAAAAGGACAAAGATCCAAGTGAGTGTAAGAGTTTACGTCCAATTTCCTTGATCCAGCTATATGTTAAAATCCATCCATCCATCCATCTTCAACCGCTTATCCGAAGTCGGGTCGCGGGGGCAGCTGCTCCAGCAGGGGGCCCCAAACTTCCCTATCCCGAGCCACATTAACCAGCTCTGACTGGGGGACCCCGAGGCATTCCCAGGCCAGTGTGGAGATGTAATCTCTCCACCTAATCCTGGGTCTTCCCCGAGGCCTCCTCCCAGCTGGACGTGCCTGAAACACCTCCCTAGGGAGGCGGCCAGGGGGCATCCTTAACAGATGCCCAAACCACCTCAACTGACTCCTTTCGACGCAAAGGAGCAGCGGCTCTACTCCGAGCTCCTCACCCTATCTCTAAGGGAGAAGCCTGCCACCCTTCTGAGGAAGCCCATTTCGGCCGCTTGTACTCGTGACCTAGTTCTTTCGGTCATGACCCAGCCTTCATGACCATAGGTGAGGGTAGGAACAAAAATTGACCGGTAGATCGAGAGCTTTGCCTTTTGGCTCAGCTCTCTTTTCGTGACAACGGTGCGATAGAGCGAGTGCAATACCGCCCCCGCTGCCCCGATTCTCCGGCCAACCTCCTGCTCCATTGTCCCCTCACTCGTGAACAAGACCCCAAGGTACTGGAACTCCTTCACTTGGGGCAATACCTCCTTCCCTACCTGGAGTACACACTCCATCGGTTTCCTGCTGAGAACCATGGCCTCAGATTTAGAGGTGCTAATCGTCATCCCAGCTGCTTCACACTCGACTGCCAAGCGATCCAGTGAGAGCTGAAGGTCACGGACCGATGATGACATGAAGACAACATCATCTGCAAAAAGCAGCAATGAGATCCCCAGCCCACCGAACCGCACACCTTCTCCACCCCGACTACAGCTCGATATCCTGTCCATGAATATCACAAACAGGATTGGTGACAAAGCGCAGCCTTGGCGGAGACCCCCACATGGAATGAACTAGACTTTGTGCCGAGGACCCGGACACAGCTCTCGCTTTGGACGTACAGGGATTGGATCGCCCTAAAAAGGGACCCCCCATCCCGTACTCCCGCAGCACCTCCCACAGTCTTTCCCGGGGGACCCGGTCATACGCCTTCTCCAGATCCACAAAACACATGTAGACCGGATGGGCATACTCCCAGGCCCCCTCCAGGATCCTTGCGAGAGTAAAGATCTGGTCCGTCGTTCCACGGCCAGGAGGAAAACCGCATTGTTCCTCTTCAATCAGAGGTTCGACAATCGGTCGAACCCTCCTCTCCAGCACCTTGGAGTAAACTTTACCAGGGAGGCTGAGAAGTGTGATACCCCTGTAGTTGGCACACACTCTCTGATCCCCCTTTTTGAAGAGGGGAACCACCACCCCGTTCTGCCACTCCTTAGGCACTGTCCCAGATTTCCACGCAATGTTGAAGAGGCGTGTCATCCATGACACCCCCTCCACATCCAAAGCTTTCAGCATTTCTGGTTGGATCTCATCAATTCCCGGGGCTTTGCCACTGCGGAGTTGTTTGACTACCTCAGTGACCTCCCCCAGGGAAATAGAATCTGATCCCCCATCAGCCTCCGGCTCTGCCTCTAGCATAGAGGGCGTGTTGGGATTTAAGAGTTCTTCAAAGTGTTCCTTCCACCGCCCAATAACCTCCTCGGTTGAGGTCAACAGCGTCCCATCTTTACTGTATACAGCTTGGATGGTTCCCCGTTTGTCCCTCCTAAGGTGGCGGACGGTTTTCCAGAAGCACTTTGGTGCGGACCGAAAGTCATGGCTTCTCTGAACTTTTCCCACACCCACTGCTTTGCCTCCCTCACGGCCGAGGCCGCAGCCCTTTGGGCCTGTCGGTACCTTGCAACTGCCTCCGGAGACCTCCAGTGTCCACCACGGTGTTCGAGGGTTACCACCCCTTGCGGCACCTAAAACCTTGAGGCCGCAGCTCTCCACCGCGGCTTCAGCAATGGAAGCTTTGAACATTGCCCGGTTCAATGTCCGCAAACTCCGCAGGGTTGCCTGAAAAGCTCCGCCGGAGGTGTGAGTTGAAGATCTCGCGGACAGGGACCTCCTCCAAACGTTCCCAATTCACCGCACTACTCGCTTGGGCTTCCCAGGTCTGTCCAGAGTCTTTCCCCACCCCCTGACCCAACTCACCACCAGATGGTGATCGGTTGACAGCTCTGCCCCTCTCTTCACCCGAGTGTCCAAAACATATGGCCTCAGATCTGACGACACGATTACAAAATCGATCATCGTCCTTCGGCCTAGGGTGCTCTGGTACCACGTACACTTATGAGCATCCTTATGTTCGAACATGGTGTTTGTTATAGATAATCCATGACTAGCACAGAAGTCTAATAACGAACATCCACTTGAGTTTAGATCGGGGAGGCCGTTCCTCCCAATCACGCCTTTCCAGGTGTCCCTGTCATTTCCCACATGTGCGTTGAAGTCACCCAGCATCACTATGGAGTCCCCTACTGAGGCCCTATTCAGGACTCCATTCAGGGTCTCCAAGAAGGCCGAATACTCTGAACTGCTGTTCGGTGCATATGCACAGACAACAGTCAGAGTTTTCCCCCCCACAACCCGTAGGCGTAGGGAGGCGACCCTCTCATCTACCGGGGTAAACTCCAACGTTGTGGCGCTCAGCCGGGGGCCCCGGGCTTCCTCCGGGCAGGGTAACTCCTCCTCGTTCCGTTTTTTTTTTTCATAAAGTCTTTGTGAACCATTTTTAGTCTGGCCCCTTACTTGAGACCACTTTGCCTTGGGAGACCCTACCAGGAGCACATGGCTCCAGACAACACAGCCCTCAGGATCATAAGGGCACACAAACCTCTCCACCACGATAAGGTGCTGGTTCCCGGAGAGGTTAAAATATTGTTAAAATATTGTCAAATATTCTATCTAAATGATCGATTAAGTTATGACATCTCTTATAAATATAGATCAGGTGGGTTTATTCGGGGTCACAGCTCTTCTGATAACATTCGGCGTTTGAGCAAAAACATGTGTTTTGTGGCGAATGATCAGACTCTGGTCGCTGTCATCTCACTTGACGCCGAAAAGGCTTTTGATATAGAAGAATGGGATTATCTTTTTAAGATTTTGGAAATATATGAGTTCGGGAATACTATTATTTGATGGATTAAGTTACTTTATAGACACACGGTAGCAAGGGTACAAACAAATTTATTAATTTCAGATTATTTTACTCTGGATAGGGGCACCTGGCAGGATTTCCCTCTTTCCCCTTTATTGTTCTGTCTTGCCCTGGAAATATTAGCAGCCGCGATAAGAAGGGAAGATGCTTATCCAGGGGTGGTGGCAGGAAGTATGGCGCATAAGCTTTTGCTTTACACAAACAATATTTGATTTTTCGTTTCCGACCCAACTAGATCTATGCCTTGCCTCCGCAGAATTACTAATACCTTTTATAAGTTCTCGGGATATAGAGTTAATTGATCTAAATATGAAGCTTTGGCTCTGACAGTGTACTACCCAGTAACGGCTTTTTAGCTGGACACCATTCAGTGGCATTTTATTCCCAGCAAATTCGTGTGATTTAGTCCAATTTAATTTAGACTCTTTAATAAAAAAGTTTTTGAGCGATGTGGACAGGTAGGCTTCACTACATTTATCTATGACTGGAAAGGTTAATGTTATAAAAATGAATTGTACTCCAAAATTCAACTACCTACTACAGTCTCTCCCCATCGAAGTTCCCATCTTTTATTTAAAACTATTTGATAGTATTGTTAAATGTTTTATCTGGAATGGTAAATGTCCTCAGATGCATTTTAACAAGTTACAGAGGCCAATTGAGAAAGGTGGGTTAGGTATCCCCAAGATTTTGTTTTACTATTATGCTTTTGGTCTCAGACATTTGATGCATTGGTCACTTCTGCTGGAGAGAGCCCCTCTCTGGCTCTTTATTGAACAGGAGGTTCTTGCCCCTATCTTGCCATTGCAAAGTCTTTCTACCAAGCTGCCAGGAGAAGTAAAGACACACCCTGTTATCTCGCACATACATTTAGTGTAGACAAAAAACATGCTCAATTCGGACATTTACTTGAACGTTTCCACAAGTATTTGGTTAAACCCTAAATTGTGCATTAACAAGTCCCCTTTCTGCTGGACAGAATGGATTGAGAAGAGATTTGCTATGCTGGTTGACCTGTATGAAAATTGAGCATTGAGTTCTTTTGAATATATTATACAGCGGTTTGGGATTCCCAGATCTAAATTCTTCAGGTACTTACGGCTGCGCCATCTACTTTGCCCCATCACTCTGGCAGACATTCTTTAGATGGTGCTTGCTGCTTTTGGAAAGGGTCACAAGGCTTCAGCGTACATTTCCTGGCTAATTAAAAGCTGAGGGGATGGGGTTTTAACATCTCTTAAGAAGTTATGGGAGAGAGACTTGAATTTAGTACTGGAAGATGGAGAATGGGGTAAGATTTTAAAAACATCAAGTCTGCATCTAGAGATGTAAGGGTGTGCCTCATTCAATTTAAGATTCTGCATAATTTTTATTGGACTCCCTCCAGATTGTATAGGCTTGGCCTTAAAAATACACCCACATGCTGGCAATGCTAGTTTGAGGATGGGGACAATTTGCGAATTTTTTGGTCTTGACCTAAGATTCAAGAGTTTTGGTCGAAGGTTCAGAATATTGTTTGTGAGGTCTTGGGCACTCTTATCTTATTTTGCCTCAGACTTTGTATTTTAGGTGATGGGGAAGGTATTAATATAATGAATAAACATGTAAAGAGCTGGGTCCTTACCTGCATGATAATCGGCAGGCAGGTAATGCTAAAGTGATGGAAGTCGGCTGATGCACCCACATTTCAACTCGACTCTCTCGTGAACGTGCAGGCGGCCATTACTGGAAGCCAGTGATTATAGTTTATGAAGTTATAAATATGGATATTTTTCTTACAAATATGCATCACTTCAGAAGGCCTTTATTAAACCCCTTGGAGCTGTATGGATATTTTTTTTGATGGATGGATGTGCTTTTTTTATTCAAATCTAAGGTAACATTCAATCCGATTATAAAGCACCCCTAAAAATTCCCTAAAGCTCTTGGGGGCTCGTCTAGGATATTTCCAGACAGGTAGGATAAAATGATATAAATTTTGAGAATACCTGTCTGTTGAAATATTACACGCAAAATTTAATAAAGAATTTGACAGTTACGATTACAGTTGGGGGATCCTTATTTTGAAAGACAGATAAGAAGGCTATATACTTCAAAAGTGAATGTAGTCGAGGGAACATTATTTTGAAAGATAAATAGGAAGGAGGTTTTATACCTTAAAATGCAATTATAGTCAAGGGAACCCTATTTTAAAAGTTAAATAGGAAGGAGAAATAAATCACAAAGTCAAATTTCTCTAGGTATAACGCATATAGTTGATCTGCCGTCCAGTTCTCCATCCGGATAACATTTTTACTAACCTATTTTACGTATAAAAGTAATCATACTGTGGTGACATTATGGAACAAGATGAAAATAGCTTTATATAATCATGCCATAGTTTCCTATGCACACTTAGCTTGAAAAATATTATAATAACCAGAGGTTTAGACTACACCCTATTTAAGCTTGGTCGATCAACTTCCCATATCAAGCCTGTACACTCTAAGTACACTTGATCTAATGCCAATCTGTTAGTCGGAGCTCTAAAGTCTCAGTCGGTGTGCCCCATGCACCACTCAGAACTGAGCTTTAGTCCACTACTAACCTGGTTGTAGATTTGCAGAAACATGGACTTAAAGTAATCTACTAAAGACAATAATTTCAGAGTAAATCAGAATAAACTCAAATGTAACAATTTATTTACCAAGTAAAAATAATACATTCATCAATGCCAATTAGACAATATTAAGTCAAATATTGTGACTTAATAGCAGCAATTGTGCGGAAGATCTGACTCCAGACTCCCCGAGCTCCTTTGCCATCTCTCTTTAAGAACCAAATGATTATATTGTTATTTTAGATGTGTTTGTTTGATGTTATTCAGGATTTTGTTTACAATTAAGGTGGTTGTAAGTAGGCCTTTGAAACTTTTAATTGAGTAGGTTGTATGATGTTTACAAAGAATAAACCTAATCTGCATACAGATGTGGTTCCTGTGAGAGACCTGGGAGGAGCATGCCCCTGATAGAATACATTATTTTACTAAATTCTTAAATCTTTCTTGTGATTTGACCTTGCTGAAGGGGAATGAGACCGTTTTACCAGTTGCACTGAGACCTCTTGGATGAAACCAAACATGTATGATCAAAAAATCTTTTACATTACAGAACAGGATAAGTCATTACTTGTGACCTGAGGTATGGAAGAGAGGGGGCATATGTGTGTGAGATTTGCATTTTATGGTCCTTACTCAGTAGAGTGTGTTATCTCCACCTGAGACGCTCCTCTGAGTGAGAGTTTTATGACGTTGGTTCTCGCAGATTTCTTTCACTTTTACCGGAAATGGCAACTTTTGGGCATAGACATCCTAGTGCCAGCCTTACAAAGGTCACAGTTAATAAACAAACTAAATAAAAAATAATAATAATTGTAATTTGCCAGAGAAATATGTCTCAGAAACATTTCTCATAATCAATAACTCTGCAATAAATTGAATGGCATCTACGCTTATATTATTGAATTTGTTTCCCTGTCTCATGGTTACTAGAGTGAGCCAGATCCAGCTCTGTTCCTGCTTGGTGTCGGACTCCACTGCTACATGTCGATGAGTGAACATGACAAACTACAGCCGGTACTAGCCAGACATCACTTCAGTCTTTTATGATGGACTTTAGGGGATGAACTGATGCCAACTCCAACTGTAAGACATCGGATATGCCACTGCCTGAACTTTGAACGGACCCCACCGAACCTCACCAAAATGACCTGTCGGTTGAACTGCGATGCACCTCATTGATCTCTGCCTGCATCACCTTTGTATATTGATGGACTACACAGAAAAAAAATCCTGTTGTTTTTACAAAAAAAATCTAGCTGTGGTTGCCAGAATAATTATGTAGAAAATACAGTTAAATGTAAACCACTTTACAGAACAACCTGTACATTTTACTATTTAAAATGGTTGTAATTTACATGCTGGTACTGTAAAAAAAAAAAAAAACATTGTTAAATTTACAGTAAACAAATTCATAAACATGTCTTCTGAAACTGATCTTGAAATGGAAAACATAGACTATCAATTAAATACCAACAAAAGCCTTCATAGGGGTACTGGGTAGCTCAGCAAGTATTGATGCTGACTACCACCCCTGAAGTCACGAGTTCAAATCCAGGGCATGGTGATTGACTCCAGCCAGGTCTCCTAAGAAACCAAATTGGCCCCGTTGCTAGTGAGGATAGTCACATGGGGTAACCTCCTTGTGATCACTATAATGTGTGGTTCTCAGTCTCTGTGGGGCACACGGTAAGTTGTGGATGCCGCGGAGAATTGCGTGGGCCTCCACACATGCTACGTCTCTGCGTAACGCGCTCAACAAGCCATGTGATAAAATGCACGGATTGACGGTCTCAGATGTGAAGGCAACTGAGATTCGGATTAAGGCAAGTCACTACACCACCACGAGGACTTAGAGCGCAGTGGGAATTGGGTATTACATATTGGGGAGAAGAAAAAGGCCTTCATCAGCCAAATAACTAAAATGCATCTATGTGAACTTCTGCAGCTAATCCAGGATGGACTTCAAAGACATTAATAATTAATCTTACAGTTCATACAAAATCTTTGTTAAACACTGGCCATTAACACTTAGTTTACAAATTTTAAACCATGACTTGCACTGCACACAATTAACTAATATTGGCATTATATGCATGCTGTTGAGCCAGAGCGGAACTGGCCACCACAGTGAGCCTGGCTTCTCCTAAAGTTATTTTTCTCCATTAACCAACATCTTATGGAGTTTTGTGTTCCTTGCCACAGTCGCCTTCGGCTTGCTCACCGGGTTTCTAAATACAATTATTATTTAATTATTTATTTTTATACTACATTTTCAATCATATTTAATCAAACTACACAATGATGACTAAGACTTTATAGATATTACAGTTTAATTTTCTGTTAAAGCATGATTTTCTGTAAAGCTGCTTTAAAACTATGTGTGTTGTGAAAAGCACTATTCAAATAAAAATAGACTTGACTTAAATAATAAAATAAAAAATTAATAAACAAATCACAAATGTGAATAGTTCTGCCACATGCGCAGTAAACTTGAAAGTAGACATTTACAGAGAGTAAATGAGAGTGTTACGTTTGAAGAAGGGAAGTCAAGAGGGCTGGATTCAGGTGTGGCTAGTGTTTGAATGAAACTATAAATGAATACAAATGACAGGTAGACACTGGAACAAAACAAACATCCATGATGGGAAACTGAAATCTAAAAGAGTAAACATGAACACGAATGAGGCACAGGGTCAAAACACATACAGGAACAGGCATTACATCTACATTTAACAACCGACTACGAATGGTGAAACAACAGGGTTTAAATACACAAGGATAATGAATAAACGACACACAGGTGAAAACAATGAATGACTGCTGGCAGTGATGAGGGCAGGGAATTATGGGAAGTGTAGTTTAGGACAGGTGACAAGGTGAGAAACACAGGGCAGACAACAGGGGATCGTGACAGAGAGTAAATACAGCAATTAACTTGTAAATTATTATTAACAGCAATTAACTTGTAAATTATTAAACTTCATTGTGTTTATGATAATTAACCTAGCTTTTATGCTATGGCAATCACAATGAAGATCTAATATAAAATTGTATATAAACATCTTCATTAATACTCCTAAATATATGTTATTAAGTGTTATACAGAAGAGTGGAAACTCATAGACGATGCTTTCACAAAGGCAAAACAAAGAATGGCTGCAGAACAGAATGTGCCACAGAAGTAATGTGTTCAACAATTCTTATTCTTTGGTTTGAATTATGCATAACATACCATTGGTGTATTATACCTCCTACATTACTTAGTGCAATTAGCATGGGCATGTATTCTTCATGCCACTGTCATGAACTCATTTTTTAGCCACTCCACAGATTTCATATAGTTTTGGCAAGTCGTTTAGGACATCTACTTTGTGTATTACATGAGTAATTTTTCCAACAATTATTTACAGACAGTTGGTCAGAAGTTTACAGTACACACACTAAGTTAACTGTGCCTGTAGCAGCATGGAAGATTCCAGAAAATGATGTCAAGCCTTTAGACAATTAGCCAATTAGCTTCTGATAGGCTAATTTAAGTCAATTGGAGGTGTACCTGTGGATGTATTTTAAGACCTACCTTCAAACTCAGTGCCTCTATGCTTGATATCATGGGGAAAAATCAGCCAAGACACAAGTCTGGTTCATCTTTAGGAGCAATTTCTAAATGCCTGATGGAACCATGTTCATCTGTACAAACAATAGTACATGGGACCTTGCAGCCGTCATACTGCTCAGGATAGAGACGCATTCTGTCTCCTAGAGATGAACATAGGTTGGTGCGAAAAGTGCAAATCAATCCCAGAACTACAGCAAAGAACCTTGTGAAGATGCTGGAGGAAACAGGTAGAAAAGTAGATATTCACAGTAAAATGAGTCCTATATCAACATAACCTGAAAGGCTACTCAGCAAGGAAGAATCCACTGCTCCAAAACTGCCATAAAAAATACAGACTACAGTTTGCAAGTGCACATGTGGACAAAGGTCTTACTTTTTGGGGGAATGTCCTCTGGTATGATGAAACAAAAATTAAACTGTTTGGTCATAATGACCATCATTAAGTTTGGAGGATAAAGGGTGAGGCTTGCAAGCCGAAGAACACTATCCCAACCGTAAAGCATGGTGGTGGCAGCATCTGGTTGTGGGGTGCATTGCTGCAGGAGGGAGTGGTGCACTTCACTAAATAGATGGCATCATGAAGAAGGAAAATTATGTGTACGGTATATATTGAAGCAACATCTCAAGACATCAGCCAGGAAGTTAAAGCTTGGTCACAAATCATCTTCCAAATGGACAATGTCCCCAAGCATACCTCCAAAGTTGTGGCAAAATGGCTTAAGGATAAAAAAGTAAAGGTATTGGAGTGGCAATGACAAAGGCCTGACCTCAGTCTGATTTGTGGGCAGAACTGAAAAAGTGTGTACAAGCAGGGAGGCCTACAAACCTGACTTTGTTACAACAGTTCTGTCTGGAGGAATGGGCCAAAAGTCCAGCAACTTATTGTGAGAAGCATGTGGAAGGCTACCCAAAACATTTGACTGAAGATATGGATTTAACCACTGGAGTCATATGGATTACTTTTATGGTGCCTGAATTTGCTTTTGGAGCATAAAAAATTTAGCACCCATTCACTAGAATTGTACTGACCTACAGAGCCGAAATATTCTTCTAAAAAACTTCATGCGTGTTCTGCAGAAGATAGGAAGTCACTTGAGTACTCTTTTAATTGGATAATTTCTTACTCTTACTCAAGTAATTGTTTACATTAGCACTTTTACTTCAACTTGACTAATATTTTTTTTTAAAGTAATTGTACTTTGTGTACTTATGTGATTTTTTTTTTAGCTTTAAAATATTGGCACCCATTCACTTACACTTTATGGATTAAAAGAGCTGAGAAATATTTCAAAAAATCTTAATTTGTGTTCTGCAGAAGAAAAGAAGTCATACACATCTGGGATGGCATAAGGGTGTGTATATGATAAGAGAATTTTCATATTTGGGTGAACTATCCCTTTAAGGGCTCTTGTCAGATCTGGATGAATTTGTCAATGAGAAGAGAGGTTTGGAAACTTTCTAGTAATTATTACAGTGAAAACGTGAACAATGCCCCACAGGGAAATATAAACCAAAGCAAGATCATGTTTTATTAATGCCTACTTTATTAATGCCTTATTAATGCTATTTCATCACTTATAGTTGTTAGTTCAGTGTAGTTACAGTTTTCAGTGTCTAAAGAATTTAGATAATTAGTTCTGTACACAGTACCACTGCTCCCTAAATGTAGAGTGTGCAGCCTGTGAAATGCAGTCTGTTCACGCTCCGGTTATCAATAACACTATCAGCAGAGCAAAATGCATTTACACTTAGCGTGGATCTTTACATGGATTTATACAGCTAATCACCCGAAGTAGATGCAATATTTTCAAGTCAACTATTTCATATACTATTCAAGTATTTTCCACTATCCCCATGAGGGTGCAGGGTAAATTCGAAAATAATGCTTATGACATTCGGAATGCAGGACAGATTTAAAAATGTACACTTATAAATTTATGTCACAAGATGTCACCCTGAAAATGGATTTTGCTGGATTTTTAACAACAGCATAAAATACTCGATAATTTTGGTGCATACAGATATATACAGCAATATATCATTAGAAACTATAAAGGGTCTAATTTTATTTGTGTACCCTCACAATAACAATACAACCTTGTGCTTTTGTAAAATAAAGAAAATAAAAGGTTACAGCAGTCTCTGTGTTCATGAGCATATATCTGAAACACATCACAAAAATGAACTGAAACGCTGTGAATAGTTATCACACAAACATGAAACATATGTCTAAAGAAAGCTTAAAATGTCTACTTTTAAATAAAACAATTCAAATTTAAAACAAATATTCTCCTGCAATGTAATCTGTATGAAACAAAGTGATGTATAGTTTCTCCTGGCTCAGATAATTATATAATTATCCCTAATGTGATCACACCCACGGGCAGAGGGCGCTATTCATACGGTATTGTGCTGAGGCGATCAATGCAAATGGTGAACGCCCCCGACTGTGCCTTAAAAAGCATCTAGTTCATTCACATTTCTGCGCGTTTGAAAAATCGCAATATACACAGGCGAGGAAACTCCTGGATAGTGACGAACATTTTCCTCAGAAGAAGAGCGGGACTCTGATGAACGTTTGTATTTTGAAGGATCAAATTTCGGACGAGTAAGTCATTTAGTTTTCATTAGTTGACATGCTATTTTATATAAACTTAAATATTTTACTAGTGGGACTGTTTCCAGACTTGCCAGCCAGGATTCAGAGTATTGAAATTTGAAATATGTCCTAATAGGCAAGTTTTAGTTACATTTAAATGCTGTTTCGGCTAAAGCAAGTATTTTAATTGTATGTGTATGATATAAATATGGTATGTAATATGATATAAAAATAATATGAATGTTTAGATTATATTTTATTTATTGTGTATGCTGCCTCATTATCAGCAACAAAGCCTGTGCTTCCAAATATGTGGTCAGGTTAAATGAGTAAAATGCACTATTAATATGCCCATATTTGAAAATCAGCATATTATAACGATTTCTGAAGGATCATGTGACACTGAAGACTGCAGTAATGATTCTGAAAATTCAGCTTTGATCACAAATAGCATTTTACAATATATTAAAATAGAAAACGTCTAGGTTACATATGAAACCTCCGTTCCCTGATGGAGGGAACGAGACATTGTGTCGAAGAAGTGACACTAGGCGTCTCTCTTGAGCGCTGAATATACTGCTGATCTTTGAAAAATGAGAAGTGGGCAGAAAGTATTTGCATACCCCGCCCCCGGACATATGGGTATAAAGGTGGGAAATACGTCTAGTTCATTCAGGATTTTTCTGAGGAGCCGGAAATGGGCCGCCCACAACAGTGGCTCAGCTCAGCGACGTTGGCGGGAGGACACAACGTCTTGTTCCCTCCATCAGGGAACGGAGGTTACATACGTAACCTAGACGTTCCCCATCTGTCGCTCACTTCGACATTGTGTCAAATAAGCGACACTAGGGGTCCAATGTAAATCACGCCATGCGCTGAGCCATGTACGTGTACTGCTGACACAGGAGCGGGCAGGTATTTTACATGCAAAGGCGACCAGCTGTGTCAGACTACATGTACCCTTCCCCAATGCCCCATAAAAGTCGTCGGAATCCTTCTGGCTTGCCAACCTGCGACACTTGCCAACCTGGGAACAGGCCAAGCCTAGCTGGGCCTCTTTTCTCTCTATATTTCTTGCATAGAGCCAAAAGGCTGGAGCACTTACACGCATCGTGGGAAGGGGGTCTTACCCAGTTTCCTATTCTTTCAGGGGGAAAAGATCCTGAGGAGAACACACCTGCCCAGAGAGGGGGAGGTACGAGTGGCGAAATACACCTCATGGGCTTTTAGGTCACATGTGGTTACGGCACGGTGGTAGATCCTGCCTCTACCGAGGGAGGAGTTTTTACAAACACGGCGACCGGGGGGCAGCTGGAACTGACCAAGGGAATGTGGGTCCACTCGCAAGGGGACCGTACCACAGAAAATACACACAGGAGGAAAGTCCATGCAGGAGCCCTGACCTGTGGAGCACCTATTCCAGTGCAGGGTAGATTTGAGAAAACAAATCTGACTCTACCCTGAGATTGTAAAATCTCGCAAGTGTATTAGGTGTTGCCCAACCCACTGCATATGTCTGCCAGGGAGATGCCTCCAGCCAGTGCCTGTGAGGACGCAACACTCCTTGTCAAGTGTGCTTGGAGGGGAGGGGCATGGCCTGGGTGTGATAAGCCAATTTAATGGTGTCAACTACCCAGTGGGAAGACCTCTGTTTGGAGACAGCGTTCCCTTTCCACTGTCCACCAAGGCAGACAAAGAGCTGCTCAGAACGTCTAGAGCTCTGCGTGCGGTCCAAGTAGGTACGCAAAGCACGTACAGGACACAACAACGAAGGGTTGGGCCTGCCTCCTCCCGGGGCAGCATCGCTTGCAGGTTCACTACCTTGTCCATGAGGGGAGTTTTGGGAACCTTGGGCACGTAGCCCGGTCGTGGTCTTAGGATCACATGAGTGTCTGCCTGACTGAACTCCAGGCAGGTGTCACTGACAGAGGACGCTTGCAGGTCCCTGACCCTCTTGATGGAGGTGAGCGTGATCAGGAGGGCCGTCTTCAGGGAGAGGGCCTTGTTCGACTGATTGTAGTGGCTCGAAGGGGGGTCTCTGAAGGCCCGAGAGGACCACTGAGAGATCCCATGAGGGGAACAGGCTTGGCTGGGAGGGATTCATCCCGGCGCCTCTTTTGAAACCTGATAACTAGGTCATGCTTACCCAAAGACTTGCCATCTACTGCGTTGTGGTGGGCCGTGATAGCAGCTACGTTCATCTTCAAGGAGCAGGGGGACAGCCTCCCCTCCAGCCTCTCCTGCAGGGATGAGAGCACTGACTTAACTGCGCACATCTGAGGGTCTTCAGCCAGGGAAGAACACCAATTCGTGAACAAGCGCCACTTCATGGCGTAAAGTTGCCTGGTAGAAGGGGCTCCGGCTTGGTTGATCGTGTCTACAACGGCGGGTGGCAGACCAGCTAGATCTTCCGCATCCCATCTAGGGGCCAGACGTGGAGGTTCCAGATGTCTGGGTGTGGATGCCAGAGCGTGCCCCATCCCTGAGAAAGAAGGTCTTTCCTCAGGGGTATTTGCCAGTGAGGGGCTGTCGTGAGGAGTACGAGGTCCGAGAACCAAGCCTGAGTGTGTCAGTAGGGAGCCACTAAGGTGACTTGTTCCTCGCCCTCCCTGACCTTGCACAGTACCTATGCATGAATGTTCACTGGGGGAAATATGTAATTGCGCAGCCACGAGGGCCAGCTGTGTGCCAGTGCGTCTGCTCTGAGGGGAGCCTCTGTTTGGGCATACCAGAGTAGGCAGTGGGAGGTCTCTCGGGAGGCAAACAGGTCTACCTGAGCCTTGCCGAATTGTTCCAAATCAGCTGAATCGACTTGGGGTGAAGCCTCCACTCTCCACTGGGCAGCGTTGTCGTGACAGCGCATCCGCTACCACATTGAGGTTGCCCGGGATGTGAGTGGCGCGCAGCGACTTGAGTGTTGGCTCCAAAGGAGGAGACAATGGGAGAGTTGTGACATGTGGCGGGAGCGTACGCTGCCTTGGCGAATTATGTACGTTACCGTAGTGGTGCTGTCTGACATGACCAAGACGTGTTTGTCCCGAACTAACAGGATAAACCTCCGCAGGGCAAAGAATACAGTCAGCAACTCTAGGCAATTGATGTGCCAGCGCAGTGGGGCCCCTTTCCAACGTTGGACACGGCGCCCCAACCCAATTTGGAGGCATCGGTCGTGACCAGGATGCGTCGGGACACCTGCTGCAAGTGGACTACTGTCCGCAGACTACTGTCTTGTGACTCGAGTCTGGGGCCAGTGCTGAAGTGGTCTCATATGCATAATTTTAGGAAATGTATACTATTGTATCCAATAGTATCTGTACTGGCAGCCAAAAGTTTGGAAAAATGTACAGATTTTGCTGTTTTGTAAAGAAATTGGTACTCTGATTCACCAAATTGGCATTCAACTTATCATAAAGTATAGTCAGGACATTACTGATGTAAAAAAATCACCATCACTGTTGTAAGTCATTTTTGATCAAATCTAGACATGCCCCATTTTCAGCAGCCATCACTCCAACACCATGAGTAATCATGCTAAATTGCAAATTTGGTACTAGAAAATAACTTAATTATATCAAACACAGCTGAAAGCTATTTGGTTTGTTAAATGAAGCTTAACATTGCCTTTGTGTTTGTTTTTGAGTTGCCACAGTATGCAATAGCCTGGCAGGTCTTAAGTCATCAATGATAGGTAAAAAATGGCAAAAAAGAAATAGCTTTCTCTAGAAACTCGTCAGTCAATCATTTTGCGGAATGAAGGCTATACAATTCTTGACATTGCCCAAAAAAACTGAAGATTTTATTCAAAGGTGTACACTAGAGTCTTCAAAGACAAAGGACAACTGGCTCTAACAAGGACAGAAAGAGATGTGGAAAGTCAGAAGTACAACTAAACAAGAGGATAAGTACATCAGAGTATCTAGTTTGAGAAATAGATGCCTCACATGTCCACAGCTGACAGCTTCATTTAATTCTACCCCAGTTTCATGTACAACAGTAAAGAGAAGACTCAAGGGTGCAGGCCTTATGGGAAGAATTGCAAAGAAAAGCCACTTTTGAAACAGAAAAACAAAAAGAAAAGGTGAGAGTGGGCAAAGAAACACAGACATTGAACAACAAATCATTGGAAAAGAGTGTTATGAATCTTAAACCCATTGAGCTTTTGTGGGATCAGCTAGACTGTAAGGTGTGTGAGAAGTGCCCGACAAGATGGCTACATCTATGGCAAGTGCTACAGGAAGTGTGGGATAAAATGTCACCTGTGTATCTGGATAAACTGACAGCTAGAATGTCAAGGATCTGCAAAGCTGTCATTGCGGCACGTGGAGGATTCTTTGATGAGAATTCTTTGAAATAGTTTAAGTTCTGAAATTTTTTCAAATTGTAATAGTAATTTTTCATGTTATTAATGTCCTGACAATATATTGTGATCAGTTGATTGCCACTTTGGTGAATAAAAGTACCAATTTCTTTCCATAAGAGCAAAATCTGCACATTATTCCAAACTTTTGGCCACCAGTGTATTTATCTGTCAAACAAAACAAGATAAAAAAAAATACAGAACAGTAAAGTTTATGTAAAAATAAAATAAAATTAAATTAAAAAGAAGATGGGATCCAATATTTTTTTTGTTTTGTTTTTTAAACAGGGATGAGTGTTAGGAGGTTAGATAAGATGCGTATTGTGTTAGAGGATAGGTCCATACTCTCTGCTATCACCTTCTTTCTTGGCTGGTGGGTCAAGCAGTTAACAAAACACACCTGTATGATGAACTATGACTGCTTTTGTTAATGGACTGATGTGTGCTGAGATGGTCTTTGCTGGATATCTCAATGATGGACTTGACATTTGTTTAATGGGTTTGCCTTGGATTTACTTGCATTTTCTTGCACAAATGGATACCAACCCACTACTTCAAACTTGAACTAAGAAGAGTCAGCTTGGGCTGGCCATCCACATGAGCAGGACTATGGTTTGGACTGAAGTTGTTTCGAGGTGAAGGAATCATCCGTTATAAGGTAACGCAGCCAACCTATGGCTTTTCTCTTTAATTTACACTTTTCACTTCACTTCTTTTTGCACACAGTTTCTTAGGGATACTCTTTTATGATTTTTAAAAACAATTTTTACTGAACATAGTGTTGGCAGCTCTTTACTCATATTAATTGGAGGAGAGAGGACAGGATTGCAGTGAGGGAAAAAAGAGTTTGGGGTTGCGGAAACTTTTAAAGCTTAGGTTTAATAATAGACTGTAGTAATGTCTTAAAATATCGATACACTGATTATAGATCAGAACATTTTGTTCTTGATATTTTTGCATCGCATGTTACACAGCGCAAACAGATGGTGAAACAGATGGCAGGTGTCTTGTGATGCTTTTATAAACACTGAAGTTCTTTTTAGCTTGACAAGTTGTCTAAAAATGTGGTGGTCCTATGCAAGATGCTGAAAAATAATGGGTAAAACAACCCAGACACTCTCAAAAACACATGTGAACGGCCACTAAGTAGCCCTAAATGAGAACTGACTTGAACCTAGCGCAAACCCCAACGGTAGTTGAGTTGAAGACCTCTATTGCACGTATAGATTAAGCACATTTTGATTTTGGTATTTGATTACATGTGCGAATGTCGAACGTAACATACAGAATAATGACTATCCGTAGTAATCTTGCTCAGCTGCTCACCACTGTAGCAAGTGACCTGTATGTTTTTGAGTGGCATTTGACAAGAAATGCCGTTACCTGGACAAAAAGATGCAGGCTTGAAGAAAAACACTATACATATTAAAGAACAGATAAAACAAAAGTGTCAATGCACATCTGGTTTGCTGTTTGTTCTTATGTTCAGTGGCGCTCTGCTGCTCATGTGCGCAGCGCGAGTGTGTGTCGCAGAACATGCACATGTTAAGAATTTTCATTTTTCTGACAAGAATTCAAGAATTTTCAGACAAGAATTGTCATCTGAAAATTGTTTGCAAGAACATTGTCTTATATGTGAACACTGCAAAAGACTACAGATCATCTCTGGAGGTTCTCGCTTAAAGAATTTCATTTGCTTTTGGTCCACAGAGCAGTTCCCTACCCTGGGCGTAGTATATTCGGAACACTGAATCCTTTTATTATAGCTATGTGGATAGCGGATTGAGACACTAAGGCAGAAAACAGATACATTTAACAGATTACCCCAAAGTGGCCCAGTTTATTGATACAAACAGGTGCAAATAGTGCAAGGAGAAGGGTAAGTGGAAAAAGCTCCAGAATGAGGAATGTGGTAGGGCTGGAGACGACAGCAGTGTGAAAAGTGTTGGAGAGATCGCTGCAGCATGAATAAATAATGGCATTTTTTCACTTGTTCTCTATAAACAGAAGACACAAGAGATTAGTGACACTTTGGAGACGTCACACCCCATCGGCAGTGTTGACGCTGTTTTTATCCTTGCCTGTTAACAAGCTTATTCTGGTGCAAGTGTTTTTGATTACATTGCTCAGTTCTCTCCACTTATGTGTTCTTGGTGGGTGCTAGTGATGATGCTGACACCCACATGGCATGCTCGCCACAGCTATAATTTATCAGCAATGCTTGTGTATTTCAAGTTATTGAGGGAGGGCCCAGTCGTTGTGGCCCCAGTACCTGCTCTGTCAGTGGTTACACTAATGTTAGTGATAGATTTGGTTGAACTCAAACAGCACTTTTTCACCCATGCAGATTTGATCATTTGTTTCTCTCCCATTATTTTGTCCAAGGCTTAGCCTTTCCCTGTCCATGGGCATGATGTGTGTATTAAGGAATATAGGTAGGTATCGATAGGGAATTCGTATTGCCACTATGGGATAATGCTGCTCATAACTTCTGGTCTAGGATCTCTTTCCCCACCTCAAATTCAAACTAATAAGAAGGGGAGAGCTGACTCTAGATAAATTGCTTTTTTATTTTACATCATTGAGTGGCTGCGGCCAATCAATACATGTTTGCACAGGGAAAATGTGCAAACATGTAAAAATTTTTAATTGTACATCCATTCACATTTAAGTCAAGTCATTTTGTAGCACTTTTTCAAAACATAGATAGTTTCAAAGCAGCTATACATGAAATAATGCTGTAACAGAAACAGTGGCAGTTGATTTCCGATGTGTAGGAAGTGGACAGTGAAGTATTCCCTCTTGTATTGTTGGAGTTGGCAACAGCTCATCCTCATTGGAGTCCATCGTAAAAGATTTAAGTGATGCAGACAGTGATCATCGAAGTGTCCTTCACAGACTGGTAGGCAAAGGCTGCAGTTAGTAGTCATCACTCAGCGACACAAAGCGGTCAGGGTGGGACATTGGGCTGCACACACACACACATACACAAACACACACACATATCTATCTATCTATCTATCTATCTATATATATATATATATATATATATATATATATATATATATATATATATATTATTGTTTATAAACACTTATACCAGTCTTTTGAATATGTCTCTTTGTTTACATTTACAAGCAGAGTTATATAATATGAGTAATCAGTGTGTGTGTATGTGTGTGTATATATAATATAATATATATATATATATATATATATATATATATATATATATATATATATCCTGCACCTGCTCTACAGTTTATGAACACTTATGCCAGTCTTTTGAATGTTTCTCTTTGTTTACATTACTTATTTGCCTTGACTATGCTTTCTTTATTCTGATAGGTTGGTGAGTTCAACATGGAGTGACAGCAGGCAAATACAAACAAATGAAGTATTTGTAATATCACAGCAAAAGAAGAGGAGGCACAGGACATAAAAGGGCATATTTTGCTAGCATCAGAGTTGATCTCTTAATCACTTTGCAGGCTGGACTGTCCACATCAGCTTTAATTCATCTCTCTGAGGGGAATCATCTTTAAAGCTTTAAAAATCAAGAATTGAACTTCGAGGTAACTTCTTTCTATACAAACCGCATGCTAAATAGACAAATGCATTTGCTTTCCCCCTTTTGTCTTTTTTTTTTAACATCAACCAATAACAGTTGATTTATACTTTTGCTTCAAACGTGCACCATAGCCTCTGCACAGTGGTTTACAGTTATAGTTCTGCATTGGTGTGTCTGCTTCAGCCAAATTGCTATTGTACTGACAGAAAATGCCTTAATTTCTTAAATAATGATACATTTAATAATAAACAAAGCAATGGAATTCATGGATTCAAAGTATTTATTAAATTATTGAAGCATAAACAGTTCATCAAAATATGTGTACATGTTGAGATTTCGGTAGCTACATATTATTTAATTTACGTTGTTTGCCATGCAGAGAGAAAATAAATCATAAATATAATGTAATACTCTCTCTTCAGTGGCTTCAATGATAATAAATAAATATTGTGACTTATTTTGGCATATAAAAAAAAAAAAAATTATAATGATAATTAATAACTACTCACTTGACCCATTTGTCGTCAAGTCTAAGCAATGCAAATATTTTTCACATAATTTTTTTTGTATAATCTTGGAGGATCTTTTTAATCATCCTGGGGGATGTTCTCCAACGTGAACCAATCACAGCTGTTGTGGTCTGTGTAGACGTGGCACGTTGTTACATTTTTGTAAAAGTGCAAATCAGGCTATGGTATATGTTCGACACAGAGGTAAAAAAAAAACAAAAAACGAATTTAATTAAGAATTCAATGCATGCAAGCCAACACTACTGTATGTACACTTTCACTACAAGCTAGACACTATTAATCTCTATGAAGCTGCTTTGGAACATACTATTATTAAAACCTCTTTAGATGTAAATACAAACATACGCTCTTTGCATTTTGTCTAGTAGCATATTATATTACAAAATAATATACAGTATAATAACATCAACTTTTATTTTTATATTTTTTATATATATATATATATATATATATATATTTATATATACATATGCCACTATCACATAAAGTTGAGGAAAGAAAATGTAACAAGCTGGTTTTTAACTCACGTAGCCTGCACAATAATACCAATAAACATGCTCTACCCTCAAAGCCACTTCAAAGACCTTCAATTAGCAGTTTTTCATAATTTTGTCTGGTCTATTTGGGTGCAAATAGCCACACTGTGTGGCAAGTGCTATTTACACCCAGTGCAAATAATCACTCCAATTAAGAAAGAAATGTAGGCTATGATTGCAAAATATTGACAAATACTGAAAATTTAAAACATGAAACTTGACAGAAAAACTTTTAACCTTTACACAACCCTTACAATAGTGAATCATGATTGCTGAGTTAAAGCTGTAGTCCAATGCATCGTCTTCTCTTTTGGTTTTTAGTGTGGTACACACTGTTGAATCATGCAGCACACATTCAGAGCCATCACACACACTCCAGGGATACTCATTTGGAGAATTGAGGTGGGTTTGAATTCTTGTACTATAAGAACAAACGATAATTTAGGAATTAATGGTTATGATAACTATTAATATCTACTGATGAAACATAATTGGGATTCTATTGTACTTTTGTTCACTGATCTGAACAACTATTTTTGGCATTCCCTGCACATAATTAGCATTACATAGGTTGACATCAGAGGATGTGATTGTGAAGATGGTTCAAAAGAATCAAATGGACACTTAGGCTACTTAAGTTTTTTCAAAAGGCAATCTCCTCTGATTGCTGTGTTGTAAATTTGCTTGATTTCAAGAGTTGCTTGATATCTGAATCATGAGTTGTAATATAAAAAGTAGTCATTAAGACATGTTCAGGAAGGGACCACTTCTTTTTTCTCAACAAATAAAACCCTGTCCTCTGCCGGTAAGTGAAGGGTGTGGTGGATCTGAGCTTGTTAATGTATTCAGTCATGGCTCTCCAGTTTCAGGACCAAATATGGAATTTTACTCATAGGTAGATTTTACTCCATGATCGGCGCTAGACGTAGGCTTGTAGAATTTTTTTTAGTATAGAGAATGTTTTTAATCACCTTGTATTTGTCATGCTTGCTAACTTTATTAACAAATAAAATAATTTAGAGCTAAAGTTCTGCATATTTTGCATAAAGTTTGAGACATTTTATCATTTATTTCACCACAAGGTGAAAGCTCATTTCAATTATGGCGCAGCATTTCCTTCCTTGTAATATCAAATAGATGACAGTGGGTTGATTTCGGTCTATTCAGATGTAATAAGTAATGAACAGTGGCGTAACTAAAAGCAGTGCAGTGTGAAGCCGCTCTGGGGTCCCGGATGAAAGGGGGCCCATGACCACCAAACGAAATGGAATATTGGAAATAACTGCTTGCCAGATGGGTGATGAAAATGAGCAATGAAACCTACTAATGAAATGTAATAAGTGTACCATTTTTTTCTAACAAATGTTAGTTTTGAAGGTGTTACATAAGTAGGAGAGGCAGACGAGGAGTGGGGATCTAAACGCGGGTTCTTTATTGAACAAAATGAAAATAAACAAGACAGGAACAAAGGAAACATCCACGAGGGGAAAAATTAAACTAAAACATGAAAACATCAAGGGAACACGAACAGGGTGAACAGGGCAAAGCATCTACTTCAGACATCCACAAACAACGATCGACAATGACTGGGGAACAAACACAATGATGACTAAATGACATGCAGGTGAGAACAATGAAGTGCATGGGCAGTGATGAGGGCAGGGAATTATGGGAAGTGTAGTTTATGACAGTTGACAGGTGAAACACGGGGCAGACAACGGGATCGTGACATAACCCCGCCTCAAAGGAGTGGCTTCCAGACGCTCCTGAAAAAAAGAGAAAAAATACCCACAAGAAGAAAAAAAACAAAAACGAAATCGTCCAAGGAGTGAGGAGGGGGGCAGGCAGACCAAGGAGGGCACAAGGGCAAACAGACAGTCCAAGAGGGCACAAGGGGCAAACAGACAGTCCACGGGGGCACAGAGGGCAAGCAGGCGGTCCACGGGGCACAGAGGGCAAGCAGGCGGTCCACGGGGCACAGAGGGCAAGCAGGCAGTCCAAGGGGGCACAGAGGGAAATCAGGCAGTCCACGGGGGCACAAGGGGCAGACAGGCAATCCACGGAGGCACAGAGGGCAAGCAGGCAATCCACGGGGGACACGAGATGGGGACTGGGTCAGGTGGCCTGGGAGCTGGCCACAGGGCAAGGACAGGTTCAGGAGGCCTGGGAGGCGGCCACAGGGCAAGGACAGGGTCTGGAGGCCTGGGAGTCAACATCGTAGAAGGCTCAGGATGTGGAGCCGAGGGAGGTTCAGGAGGCGGAGCCCTAGAAGGCTCTGGGATTGAAGTCGTGGAAGGCTCGAGAGGCGGAGCCCTGGTAGGCGAAGCCATGAAAGGCTACAGGCGCTGGCTCTGGGACGTCGAGGCTACAGGCGCTGGCTCTGGGACAGGTCGAGGCTACAGGCGCTGGCTCTGGGACAGTCGAGGCTACAGGCGCTGGCTCTGGGACAGTCGAGGCTACAGGCGCTGGCTCTGGAACTGTCGAGGCTACAGGCGCTGGCTCACTGACGGTCGGGGCTGCAAGCATAGGCTCACTGACGGTGGCAGGCGTGAATTGGGGAGCGGAAGCTTTTCCTCTCCTCCTCCTCCCCCGTGCGGACAAAGCTGGCAGCGCTGACTCGTTGACCAAGGCAGGCGTGGGGGTTGGCTCGCTGGCAGGCGGGGCAGGCGTGAAGGGACGAGCCATGGATGACTGGGGGGTCAATACTGTGGGAGGAGAGGCAGGGTCCTCCTCAACGACGCCCACAGTGAACGGCGAGCCGCAGGCCAGCAGAGTCTCCTCCACGAATTTAAGGAGAGTCCAGCCGCGCGTCGCCGGTGTCAACCGCTCCTTGAGTGAACTGTTTAGGTAAGACCCCCTTCCCTCAGTGCGTGTAAGGGCCCCGGCTGTCTATTGCTCTATGCGAGAAACATAGAGAGAAAAGAGGCCCAGCCAGGCTTGGCCCGTTCCCAGGTTGGCAAGCGTCGCCTTGTTCCCCTGTCTAGGGTAACCAGAAGGATTCCGACTACTTTTTGGGGGCATTGGGGAAGGGTACGTGCAGTCTGACACAGCCGGTCGTTTGGCACGTAACAAATACCTGCCCGCTCCTGTGTCAGCAGAACACGTACATGGCTCAGGGCATGGCGGATTTAAATTGGACCCCTAGTGTCGCTTCTCCGACACAACGTGGAGAGCGACAGACGGGGAACTCCTCTTACAAAAAGTGTAATTACTTTTAAGTGTTAAACATAATTCACACAAAAATAAAAGTTATTATTTACTCACCCAAACCTCATGACAACTGGTTACAAGATACACAAGAACCAATGGGGTTTGATGTTATTGACGAGTTGTCATATTGTATGTGTGTTCTGTTTACTTTGTACTTGGACTTGGAATATACTACACCAGTCACGTGGTCTACTTTTATTACACTTTTGAGAGCTTTTTTAAGCTTTAAATTGAGTCTCTATCAACTGCTATTGTATGGATATCAGCAGCCAAAACGTGTATATATATACAGCAGAAGAAAGAAAATCATATGGCTTTGGAACAGGACTGTACACTGTGGAGTGAAACATGGAGGTGAAATGTGCAAAAGTAAATGAAACATTGATGACTTTTATTTTGAAATTCTCTGCAGTACAATGGTTTCCGGAGCACACACATAGGAAATTGTGCAATGTGGATGATCTGATAATTTAACATACAAATCACAATGACAGTGAAAACTAAAAACAACATATTAAGTATAAAATTAGCTCTGAATAATCACGAATAGACAAATAACAACAACAAATAAAATAACAGCAGTATAAATTGGCAAGAAGTAAAGCTAAACAGTACACACTAATCTGCATAATTTATTCAAAACGCAAAGCATTACTGGGAGTTGCAGTGCAGCTTTTATTCACAGTATTATTAGATATAGATCGAACACATTTCTGACTAATGCGCATGCCTGACAAAAACGCAAGAAATAAGTTATGAAAAATGTGATTCTTTGATGCTTATTTTGCATAAATAATAGCTGAAACAGCACTTGAAAAATCATTAAGGGTTTCCACGTTTTGTCATGAAAAATATGCTGGAGAATAAGAAATTTGTACTGCAAATACAAAGATACAAAAAACTCACCTAGAGATCATATGAACATATGAGCAATTAATCTGGAAAATAACCAAGCCATACACAGATCTCTGCTCTCTATGAGGCTATGGGTTTATTCGTTACATTTGATTTCAAATATATCTATCTATATATATATATATATATATATATATATATATATATATATATATATATATATATTGAGGTGTTGTGTTTATTTATTTATTTAAAATATGGAATATTATTTATACAAATGTTGGAAAATAATATTACACATTGTTAACCTTTTCATGAGTAGGATCTAAATTCCCCTGCAGTGCCCCCTGGAGTGAGTATTTTTTGCATGTGATACTACACAGCCGGTAGAGCGGGGGAGAGTGTAGATGATTATTTCTTTAGATTAATCTTAATTTTTTTGTCATAAAAAAACTAATAAAACATAATACTGTATATAATATAGTAAACTTGTGAAGAAATGGGTTATGTCTGCTGTTTATTTAGTTTTTATAGTTGTATAAAACAAATAATATCAGCAGTCCGGTTTGCCATTTGCACTGTTTGACTTCTCAGACATGAATCTCCTGAAAGGACCATGAAGAGATCACATGAGGGGAATAGGCATGGCCTGGGAGGGTTCAGCCTCCGGGTGCCTCTAAGGAACCTGATAATCAGATTGTGCTTTCCTAGGTACCTTTCACTGCATCATCTCCGTCCTACGGCGGATAGCTGCAACTGCTCCATTTGGGTGGATGGTAGTCTACTATGGCGCATCCCTCCTCCTTCACAGATTTCGGCACCAGTGTAAAGGGATTAATGGAAAGGAGGAGGCGAGAAACGGGTTGATGATATAAATGGTATTTTAATGAAAAACTGAAACAAAAAGACAAACACAAAAGTGTCGGACAGCTGCCCGTAAATCTCTCTCTCTCTCTCTCTCTCTCTCTCTCTCTCTCTCTCTCTCTCTCTCTCTCTCTCGCCCTGCAGCTTCCAGTCGGCCTTTATCCCTCTCTGAGGCTTGATTAGCCTGATTAGGGGCCGGGTGTGCAGAATCACAACCCAGCACCGCCCTCTGCCCTATCACATATACAGTACATATGTGTTTTGCGTGGGTTGAGAGTAGAGGTCGACTGATATGGTTTTTTTCAGGCCGATGCCGATCTTTTGAAATCCGGGTCAGCCGATGGCCGATTAATACTGCCAATTTATTTTGGCCGATATTTGGCCGATATGTGCTTGTTTTTAACCTCTTATTTGAACCTTTTATTTGAAAGATAAAATGTAACACAAATAATAAACCAATCTGCACTTGTACACTTAAATTAAAAATGTATAATGTAAAAACATATTGTATAAATAATGTATAACAAATATATTAAATAAACAAAGCAGGTGTTATGAACTGCTCTGAGACACGAAGGTTGAGATCCAAATGCAGCTTTAATTAAGGGGCAATCCAGACACGTACTCCAATATTCAGAGCATCCAAGAGAAGCACAGGCATAACTAGGGATGGGTATCATTAAGGTTTTAATGGTATTACTACTCTTACCGATACTGCTTATCGATCCGGTACTTTAATGGTATTCTTAATGGTTCTTTTTGTTATATATATATATATATATATATATATATATATATATATATATATATATATATATATATATATATATATATATATATATTAAAAAGATAAACAAAAGATAAACAATTACACAAAGATAAACGTTATATAGGCACAGTGATTTAATTTCAGGAAGGTCTACTAACATTACTGTTCAGGTGTGGTCTAAAAAGAAATCTTATAAAGTAATAAATTGTAAAATAACACTGCATAGTTTATCATAGATAGATTAATGCTTATTAATGCAGAAGTTATTCATTCAAGAACTGTAAGTGATTTTCTCTTTGCCTTTTGTTGTTTGATTCGCAGTAATGGCTCAATCATCAGCATGTTTATTAGACTGCTTCCCCTTTAAGACCGAGTGCTGATCTAATAGGCTCCTGATGCACCGTATTTTCTCCCAACTATTTCCATAACTACATCCATTTAAGACATAAACTGTGTTTAAGTGAATCTCCAAGCCGGTGGTTTTGACATATTTTTGTGTATAGTTGATCGTTTAGTCTATACTTTTCTTGTCTCGTTGCGGTCTGTTTCGGAGCGCGCGCCACCTTGGGAACGGTATCTCTTGCGCTTTTTTTATTATTAAACGCGTCCCATCAATTTAGCAACAGTAGCTAGACTGCATTTTACAACAATCACCGATCATGCTGATTCTGATGTTAAGTTTGAGTTTTAGGGAGAAATGTCAGTGCACCGCTGTGAAGGGAAGGAAGTTGTGCAGAATGCGGCTTATGTATAAATATTCTTTTTATAATCTTTGGAAGGCGAAATCTAAAATAAAATCAGACTAATATCACAGATCTAAAGTGTAACCAGGTACGTTTGAATGTTTAGTTCTGTCACTCATTAAGCAGGGCTTGTGTTGTGCTCGCTGTGGCACCGCGTGAGAGAGATTTCTCTCTCTCTCTCCCTCTCTGACTGCGAATAGCTAAATTGCATCACAGACAAATGGTTTCATATTATTATACATAGAAATGGCTGGCGAGATAAAATAACTTTCTCTTTATAGCAATAATAAATGTATTTTCTTAATTTCTCCAGTACCGACAGCAGAACCGATAACGTCCGAGCTTACCAAAGCCAGTCCTTCAATAGCCTATAGTGCGTTGGTATCTTTTTTATTACTTATTTCTCTGCATTGAGTGACAACCCTCTCAAATATAAGACACACAAACAGAACAAATAAAAGTCTCAGATTCACTGTCTGTAATTGCAAAATTCTTGCTTATTGTGACATGTAGCAACCCTTCTGCTGTGAGAATCGCGTTTGTCGCTTGAAGTTGGCAGTAACACATCAAAAGTTTTTAATTAAATATAAAGGAGTTATACAAATTTAATCCTTACTGTTTTCTCCAAGGAACTTAGCTCCTTCCTTAGGCACTGGATGAGATCTTCTCACTATGCTGGAAAATGACTCTAGGGGCAGCGTGCGTCGAACACGTGTTCCACAACAACACTAGGCTGCCCACAGATGCGCCTGCCTAATAATCGGCTTGATATACTTGGATATTGGCCGATGGCGATTATGTAAAAAAATGCACAAAATCGGCCAATTAATTGGTCGACATCTAGTTGAGAGTGTGTGTATTACATTATATAAACTACCAGTCAAAAGTTTTAAAACACTTATTCTTTATTATAATTTTTTTATTCACATTTTAGAATGATAGTAAAGTCCACTGATGCGAAAGTAATCCATTCCAAACTATGCTATATATATATATATATATATATGTATAAGTACTTTCAGTTTCTGCTGCTGCGCATGACAAGCGCAGTGCAGAGGAAACATTTCCTTGAACATAAAAATGCATTCATGGCCATGCACTGAAGTGTGAGTGCTCGAGATTATGCCAAAGCAAAATGTCAGACTCATTTTAGATACAGTATTCTTTGTTGCAATGTTGTTACACTGTAAAAAATTTTAAAGTTAGCAAAGAGTAAACAAAGTCAACTTGCTGAATTTTTTTTTGAGTTTACTCAGCTTCAAGAAAATTAGATGTACCAACTTAACAATTCAAGTTGAATTGTAAGTTCCATGAACTCAATACATTAGGTTCAGCAAAAGTTCAAAATATCAATGATTATTAAGTTCAGTTAACTAAGTACAGCTATCCATAATTTTCAATATGCATGATAATAATATTAAAAAGTTATTCTTTATCAAGCAGATCTTCATTTCAATGTGCCTGCTCCATCAAGAAAGCAAGTAGTTGGTTCAACTTAAAAGGTGATTTAGGTAACAATTACTTCAAACTTTTAGAAGTTATGTCTACTTAATAACTTCATCAAAGTGAACACTAATCACCCTTATGGTGACTTTAAACAAAACACATTTTTTAAGGAAAATACTTTTTTACAGCTCTGTATTGTTCCCCTTCTGTCGCTCTCTCCACGTTGTGTCGGAGAAGCGACAGAAGTGCATTGTTGCCCCTGGGCGACAATTGCTGTGCATTGTTGCCCCTAGGTGCTTCGACAGCGCAGATAAAAACTCGAAAGAGTTTCTTAAAAGAGTGATTTTACGGCTGTGCATTGTTGCCCCTGGGCGCTTCGACAGCGCAGATAAAAACTCGAAAGAGTTTCTTAAAAGAGTGATTTTATTTAAAAGAGTAATTTCCTCTAAAAGAGCAAACACAGTGAGCGTTGAAACTACTTTTCAGGACGAGTCTTTATAAAGATGCCGTTCCGCCGCTGTGTAGTTCCTGGATGCGGTAGAGTACTCTCCGTTTCACACTGCCACAGGCGTTATCTCGTGTGTCTGGGTAGCGATCACATCACTGCGAGAACATGACCATGACAACGTTGCGGTCGCGACTTGTTTTCAACCGAGAACAAGCCACTCCAGCCGCCCCTCGCATTGCTCCTTCTTCCCACGGGATTGAGGACGGTGCGAGTGGCGCTGGAGGCGATTTGGTGGCGGCAGCGGGTGCGGCTCCTTCGGGTACCAGAGACCCGCGGACCACCCGTTCCCCAGCACGCTCGTTGACTCCCGTCCGTGCTCGAGGCAAGAGCGGCTCGCCTCACAGCCAGCCTGCCTATCCTCTAGAGTTCGAAGCGGATGAGCTCGCCGCTGCATTGGAGGGCGCAGCGTCTGACGCGGATGACTCCCCTGGACTGCCGCCTTTGGGCCAGCGCCCCCAGGCTGAGGCTGACGCTCAGATGTCCGACATGCTTTCCCGGGCCGCCGCCAGTGTGGGCTTGGACTGGAACCCTCCGTCCTCCCCACAGCCATCGCGGTTGGATGACTGGTTCCTGGGGTCTGGGCGCCGCCCACGGCCACGCCCCCCCAGTCCCGTTTTTCCCGGAAGTGCATGATGAGCTGACGTCGCTGTGGAGAGCGCCTTTCACCTCTCGCAAAGCCACTCGCTCATCCGCCTCGCTACCCTCGACGGCGGAGCGTCCACGGATACACGACGATTCCCCGGTGGATAGGGCTGTTGCGCTTCACCTATGCCCGGAAACCCTACCACCTGGCGGGTCACCCTGTACTCCCCTCCAAGGCCTGTAGGACAACATCCTCGCTGACAGCAAAGGCCTACAGCGCCGCTGGACAGGCCGCTTCCGCCCTGCACGCCATGGCCCTCCTGCAAGTCCACCAGGCCAAGGCGCTCAAAGAATTTCATGTGGGTAGCCCTGATCCCGATGTGCTGCAGGAACTCGCCCTCAGAGCCACGAAGGTCACAGCGCAGTCACTCGGGCAGGCAATGGCCACCCTCGTGGTCCAGGAACCTACTACTTGAACCTGACACCTGTGGCTGAACTTGGTCGAGATGCGTGAGACCGACAAGACTCGCTTTCTCGACGCCCCAGTCTCCCAGTTCGGCCTCTTCGGCGACACCGTCGAGGACGTTACCCAGCAGTTCTCCGCGGTGAAGAAACAGATGGAGGCGATCTCCCAGATCCTGCCCCGCCGCAAGTCTGCCGCCTCGAGCCATGCCCCGTCTGCTCGCCGAGGGCATCCCCCTGCGAAGAAACAACAGGCTGCTCCGACTCAACCTGGGCCCAGCTCTCAGCCCATGCGTCGAGCGCCCAGCAGGAAGCCGACGGCCCCCGTCTCACGGACCCCCTCGAGGACCCGGAAGGCTCCCAGGCACTCCTGAGACGGATGACTCAGAGCCCAAGACGTTAGCTCCGGAGATGGTAAGACCGCTCCATCCCCCGGTGGAGGGCTGGGAGGAGAATTTTGTTTTGAATACATTTCATTTGCCGCTCCCCTTAACCGGGGCAGCGGTACCCAAATTCTCAATAAAAGAGCTATTTCCTTTGCCTCTGGGTCATCTGGCCCGCAAATGCCGTTCTCACCTTCAGCCCCACGACTGACCCCCGGCCGGCCGGTAATGATGAGTCCAGAGGACGCCACCATAAGACCTCCTCCTCAGTCACTAACCCGCCCCCTGCCGGGTGTGCGGAGCAAGGTAAGTGCTTCGAGTCTTTTCTCAGCACCAAAGCCTCGGGATGCACCCTCGCCTCCCGACGGCACATTACCTGCTCCGCTGCGAAGCCCAGAATTGAGACGTGGAAGTACGCGTCCTTCAGGTCTACCGCTGCGAACCAATCTAGGTGCCGGACGCCTGTTAAGATACACTTTAGCGTGAGCATTTTGAACGGGAGTTTGAGCAGTGCTCGGTTTAAAACTTCCAGGTCCAAGATTGGTCGTAAGCCACCGCCTTTCTTGGGTACAACGAAGTAAGGGCTGTAGAAACCCTTCTTCATTTCGGTTGGAGGGACAGGCTCTATCGCGTCTTTGAGTAGAAGAGTACCGGGTACGTCGAAAATACTCGTCCCCTTGGTGCCCCTAGCACGGAGATTGGATGCGTGGCTTTCACTTCCCAACCCGTCACGCTGGCTGGCCCGAACCATTCGACTCGGTCCCGCAATTCAGTTTGCCAGGCCCCCGCCCCCCTTCGCGGGTGTCCGCTTCACCGCAGTGCACGCGGTGATCACTACTCTTCTACTCAAAGACGCGATAGAGCCTGTCCCTCCAACCGAAATGAAGAAGGGTTTCTACAGCCCTTACTTCGTTGTACCCAAGAAAGGCGGCAGCTTACGACCAATCTTGGACCTGGAAGTTTTAAACGGAGCACTGCTCAAACTCCCGTTCAAAATGCTCACGCTAAAGTGTATCTTAACAGGCGTCCGGCACCTAGATTGGTTCGCAGTGGTAGACCTGAAGGACGCGTACTTCCACGTCTCAATTCTGCTGCGACACCGACCCTTCCTACGGTTCGCGTTCGACAGCCAGGCGTTACAGTACAAAGTCCTCCCCTTTGGCATGTCTCTGTCCCCTCGCGTCTTCACGAAAGTCGTAGAGGCAGCTCTTGCCCCTCTCAGAGAAGCCGGAATCCGCATACTCAACTACCTCGACGACTGGCCCACTCCCGAGAGTTACTATGCACTCACAGAGACCAGGTGCTCAAGCACCTCAGCCGCTTGGGGCTTCAGGTCAACCAAGAAAAGGGCAAGCTCACTCTGGTTCAGAGCATCTCCTTTCTCGGCATGGAGTTGGACTCAATGTCCGCACGTCTCACCAACGAGCGTGCACAGTCGGTGCTGAAATGCCTCACAAAGTTAGAGCCAGGCACAACGGTCCCTCTAAAACTCTTCCAGAGGCTCCTGGGGCATATAGCATCCTCCGCCGCAGTCACGCCGCTGGGGTTGATGCATATGAGACCGCTTCAGCACTGGCTTCAGACTCGAGTCCCGAGACGAGCATGGCGCCACGGCACGCACCGTGTGATAATCACCCCTGCATGCCGCCAAACACTCAAACCCTGGACAGACCTCTGCTTTCTACGGGCAGGAGTGCCCCTGCAGCAGGTGTCCCGACATGTCCTGGTCACTACCGACGCATCCAAATCGGGTTGGGGCGCCGTTTGCAACAGGCACGCAGCTGCGGGCCTTTGGAGAGGGGCCCCGCTGCGCTGGCATATCAATTGCCTAGAGTTGTTGACTGTTTTCTTTGCCCTGCGACAGTTCCTCCCATTAATTCGAGACAAACATGTCCTAATCAGGTCAGACAGCACCACTGCGGTAGCGTACATAAATCGCCAAGGCGGCGTACGCTCCCGCCACATGTCACGACTCGCCCGTCGTCTCCTCCTTTGGAGCCAGCAGTGACTCAGTGACGCTTGCCCAGTGGAGAGTGGAGGCTTCACCCCCAGTCGGTTCAGCTGATTTGGGAACGATTCGGAAAGGCCCAGGTAGACCTGCTTGCCTCCCGAGAGACCTCCCACTGCCCGCTCTGGTATGGCTGGACAGGGGCTCCCCTCGGGGCAGACGCGCTGGCACACAGCTGGCCCATGGGGCTGTGCAAGTAAGCATTTCCCCCAGTGAGCCTTCTTGCACAGGTGCTGTGCAAGATCAGGGAGGACGAGGAGAAAGTCACACTAGTGGCTCCATACTGGCCCAACCGGGCCTGGTTCTCGGACCTCGTACTCCTCGCTACAGCCCCTCCCTGGCGAATTTCCCTGAGGAAGGACCTTCTTTCTCAAGGGCAGGGGACGCTCTGGAATCCGCATCCAGACCTGTGGAAACTCCACGTCTGGTCCCTGGACGGGACGCAGAAGATCTAGCTGGCCTACCACCTACTGTCGTAGACACGATCAACCAAGCCAGAGCCCCTTCCACCAGGCAGCTCTACGCCTTGAAGTGGCGCTTGTTCACAAATTGGTGTTCTTCCCGGGCTGAAGACCCACTGAGGTGTGCAGTTAGGTCAGTGCTCCTATTCCTGCAGGAGAGGTTGGAGGGGAGGCTGTCCCTGTCCACCTTGAAGGTGTATGTTGCTGCTATCGCGGCCCACCACAATGCAGTAGATGGCAAGTCCCTTGGTAAGCACGACTTAATCATCAGGTTCCTAAGAGGTGCCCGGAGGTTAAATCCCTCCCGGCCAAGCCTGTTGCCCTCCTGGGACCTCTCGGTAGTCCTCGTGGGCCTCCAGAGACCTCCCTTTGAGCCGCTAGAATCAGTTGGACTCAGGACCCTTTCTCTTAAGACTGCCCTGCTGATCGCGCTCGCCTCCATCAAGAGGGTCGGGGACCTGCAAGCGTTCTCTGTCAGTGACACTTGCCTGGAGTTCGGTCCGGCAGACACTCATGTGATCCTAAGACCGTGACCGGGCTACGTGCCCAAGGTTCCTACCACGCCCTTCAGAGACCAGGTAGTGAACTTGCAAGTGCTGCTCCGGGAGGAGGCAGACCCAGCCCCGTCGTTGCTGTGTCCGGTACGTGCTTTGCGTACCTATCTGGACCGCATGCAGCGCTTTAGACACTCTGAGCAGCTCTTTGTATGCTTTGGGGGACAGCGGAAAGGAAACGCTGTCTCCAAACAGAGGCTTTCCCACTGGGTAGTAGACGCCATTTCACTGGCTTATCACACACAGGCCATGCCCCCCCTTTTGCGGGTCCGAGCTCACTCGACAAGGAGTGTTGCGTCCTCGTGGGCACTGGCCAGGGGTACCTCCCTGGCAGACATTTGTAGAGCAGCGGGTTGGGCGACACCCAACACCTTTACAAGATACTATAATCTCAGGGTTGAGTCAGTTTCATCCCGTGTTTTCTCAGGTCCGAGCCAGTAGAACTCGGTAACACGCTGATGGGCTGACCAGGTGAATCGCTTGCATATACGCCCTTTCCCTCACTTGAGGTAAAACTGTGCGTCTTTTTTCCCAGGAGATTTCACTCAACTCGAATCCCTGGTCGATTCCTCCCTAGCCCTCATGGGTCCGCAGTTTGGCGGAGGTACTTGCTGACCCAATACACTGTGGGTACTCAAATATACCCTGTACTGGAATAGGTGCTCCACAGGGTGAGGACTCCTACGCGGACTCCCCCTGTGTGTATTTTCCGCGATACGGTCCCCTTACGAGCGGACCTGCGTTTTCCTTGGGTAAGTTCCGGCTGCCCTTCGGTCACCGTGTGTAGCAGCTCCCCCCTCGCTGAGGCTGGATCTACCACCGCGCCACTTCCACGTGTCGCCTAAAAACACATGTGATGTATTCACCACCTTACCTCCCCAGCTGGGTAGGGGTGGTCTCCGCAGGGTCTTTTCCCCCTGAAAGAATAGGAAATTGGGTAAGACCCCCTTCCCTCAGTGTGTGTAAGGGCCCCGGCTGTCTATTGCTATATGCGAGAAACATAGAGAGAAAAGAGGCCCAGCCAGGCTTGGCCCATTCCCAGGTTGGCAAGCGTCGTCTTGTTCCCCTGTCAGGGTAACCAAAAGGATTCCGATGACTTTTGTGGGGCATTGGGGAAGGGTACGTGTAGTCTGATACAGCTGGTCGTCTGGCACGTAAAAAACACCTGCCCACTCCTGTGTCAGACCACGTACACGGCTCAGCGCATGGCGTAATTTAAATTGGACCCCTAGTGTCGCTTCTCCGACACAACATGGAGAGAGCGACAGAAGGGGAACGTCTAGGTTACGAATGTAACCTCTGTTCCCTGATGGAGGGAACGAGACTTGTGTCCTTCCTGGCCACGTCGCTGAGCCGAGCCGCTGTAGTGGCCGGACCATTTCCAGCTCCTCAGAAAAATCCTGAATGAACTCTAGTATTTGCCTCGCCTTTGTACCCGTATGTCCGGGGGCGGGGTATGCAAATACTAGCTGCCAACTTCTCATTGGCCTTTTTTCATAGATCAGAGGTATATTCGGTGGCTCAAGAGAGACCCCTAGTGTCGCTTCTCCGACACAACGTCTCGTTCCCTCCATCGGGGAACGGAGGTTACATTCGTAACCTAGACGTTTTTGGGAGTAAAAAAAGTTTTATTACAAAAAAGAGGCCTTTTCTTGTCATTCGCACCACATGATATTTCATAATACGATCATCATCAGACAACATTCACTTATGTATTATGATATAATAACAATGAAAATGCATTGAAGTTTTGTTTAGTAAAACAGAACAGTTATTTCTATCAGAAAGTTTTGCAGTCAACTAAAGTTGGCATGACACTTATTTGATGAATTGGAGTGGTGGTGGTGTAGTGGGCTAAAGCACATAACTGGTAATCAGAAGGTTGTCAGTTCGATCCCCACAGCCACCACCATTGTGTCCTTGAGCAAGGCACTTAACTGCAGGTTGCTCTGGGGGGATTGTCCCTGTAATAAGTGCACTGTAAGTCGCTTTGGATAAAAGCGTCTGCCAACTGCATAAATATGAATATATATATATATATATATATATATATATATATATATATATATATATATATATATATATATATTAAATAATGATGAGACAGGAATTTAATATTTTTTTTTTTGGCATAAGCCCCATCTGGTGGTCCAAAGGAATTGTTACTCAAACTGTCAGATCCTGCAAGAGATAAAAGGCAGGTGTGAGGAGCCTACCCCTGTGCAGGACGGGACCCTGTGCAGGACTGTTTCCACCACCAGAGTTGTAGGAAAATGGTACATTTGATGTGTTGCATGATGTGAGCAGAGCTTGGTTGATTGAATGCAGTTTTTTATTTTTTATTTTTTATTCTACCACCACCAGACTTGTAAGAAAAGATTAATTCGACAGAATATTCGGTATTTGCTTTGCAAGAACACTAATCCGACATGTTTATCAAGGGTGAAAAAATCGTATTTACCTGCTGCTAAATGGAAGCTGCCCTGACCGCAAATATATTAACAGTGAAACGTGCGGAGAGAAAAATGCATTTGCAACTTTAAAACATAATGTGTTTTGGCAAACATAGTTGTAGAAATAATGTAGAAAGCATTATGAGGAAGTTTATGTCTTACCAGCAGATGTGGAAAATTAACTGTAGCAGAATTTAAATAATGTGTATATGAAATATCAAACCTGTGAAAAACTAATCTGGCACTGGTATATCCCGTTCTTTAACAAAACTTTACTTACCTGCTACTAAATGTAACTGCCCCAACCACGAGCACAATAAAAGTGAAAGGAGCAAAACTAAAATGCAAATAAAATGTAATAGTAGTTAGGTTTACATAGTTGTTAAACACTTAATGAGCTTTGAAATTTGGAACATTGATAAAGCCCCTTCAAAGACCCCTTCGATTGAAAATGGTCCGAACAGTAATAACATAATAAATTATTTATGGAAAGCCATATAATGCGAATTTCTGCACTGTAATGATGCCTGAATGAGTAATGAACATAAACATGACTGTGGAATAGGGATTGGCGATACCACTTATTTTCTTTTCAATTTGATACCAAGACTTTTAGGCTAATATGCAAATATCGATACCAATACTGATACCTCTTTTAAATAAAACATTTTATGGATTCTTTGGCTAAAATGAGAACTTTATTACTTACATTTTTTTAAGTTTTTTTCAACAGGCCTAACCTGTTGATATGCAATCATCCACACGCAGTAGCGAAGTCACTCTGCTTACATTTAATATATAATTTACCATCTATAAATGTAATTAATTTTAACAAATTATACATCTTTTCAAAGGTCTAAGGGTTCAACATTGATATCCGATCTCTGATTCACGATAGCAATGCTCCAGAAACAGCAATTTAGTTATTTGTGCCAGGAGTACAAATGAAAACATGCACAGGACTTCATACCTTTGTTATGAAATCGCTCGCGTTCGCCAGATGAATCCAGTTTGCCACACTTGGGTCAATTGTCCATGACAAGCGTTCATTGAAAAACATCCAATAGCACTTTTTGTCCATAAAAGTGATAAATCTGAGAAATATTGTTCCCTGTCTGTCGCTCACTTCGACATTGTGTTGAAGAAGCGACACTAGGGGTCTCTCATGAGTGCCGAGTATGCCTCTGATCTATGAAAAAGGGCCAATGAGAAGTTGGCAGACAGTATTCGCATACCCCGCCCCCGGACATACGGGTAAAAAGGCGAGGAAATATGTAGAGTTCATTCAGAAATTTTTCTTCAGAGCCAATGGTAGTGCACGCAGTCTGCTGCGAGTTACACCTGTTCCTGTTATTCCTTTGACGCTCTGCATGCTGTTGGATCGACGGCGCATTGCAGCGGCTATTCTCCTTGCTTGCATGGCAGTGCAGTTTGCCCCTGGGCGCTTCGACTGCACAGAAAAACTCTAAAAGAGTTGTTTAAAAGAGTGATTTTCTTAATAAAAGAGTATATTTCACTAAAAGAGCTATACACAGCAGTGTTGAACGTCCTTTTCAGGACACGTCTTTTTAAAGATGCCCTTCCGCCCCTGTGTTGTTCCTGGATACGGTAGAGTGCTCTCCGCTTCAGACGGCCACAGGCGTTGTCTTGTGTGTCTGGGCAGCGATCACACTGAGGCTGTGTTTGTGGATGGCTCATGCTCTCACTGCGAGGGCATGACCATGGCAACGTTGCGGTCGCATCTCGCTTTCAACAGAAAGCACGCCACTCCAGCCGCCCCCCGCATTGCTCCTTCTTCCCACAGGATTGAGGACGATGCGGCTGGCGATGGAGGCGATCTGGGGATGGAAGTGGGTGCAGCTCTGCCGGGTACGCCCCCTCGGACCACCTGCCCCCAGCACGCTCATTGACTCCCGTCCATGCTCGAGGTAACAGCGGCTCACCTCACAGCCAGCCTGACTATCCTCTGGAGCTCGAGGTGGATGAGCTCGCCGCTGCATCGGAGAGCGATCCATCTGATGCTGAAGACTCCCCTGGGCTGCCGCCTTCGGGCCAGCACACCCAGGCTGAGGCTGATGCGCAGTTGACCGACATGTTTTCCCGGGCTGTTGTCAGCGTGGGGCTGGATTGGTACCCTCCATCCTCCCCACAGCCATTGCGGTTGGATGACTGGTTCCTGGGGTCTGGGCACTGCTCACAGCCTCGTCACCACCCGGTCCCGTTTTTCCCGGAGGTGCATGATGAGCTGACGTCATCTTGGAGAGCACCCCTCTCCACCCATCACAAAGCCACTCGCTCATCCGCTCTGGCTACCCTCGACGGCGGAGCGGCTCATGGGTACACGCCGATACTCCAGGTGGATAGGGATGTTGTGCTCCACCTGTGTCCCGGAAACTCTACCACCTGGCGGGGTCGCCCTTTGCTCCCCTCCAAGGCCTGTAGGACAGTGCCGCCGGATATGCCGCTTCCCCCCTGTAAGCCATGGCCCTCCTGCAAGTTC
The DNA here is from genome assembly GCF_025860055.1 of Xyrauchen texanus. Taxonomy (NCBI): domain Eukaryota; kingdom Metazoa; phylum Chordata; class Actinopteri; order Cypriniformes; family Catostomidae; genus Xyrauchen; species Xyrauchen texanus. The sequence continues at coordinate 39,062,111 of NC_068307.1, forward strand.
ACCAGGCCAAGGCGCTATAAGATCTGCTTTGGGGTAGCCCTGATCCCGATGTGCTGCAGGAACTGCACTCAGCGACCGACCTCACCCTCAGAGCCACGAAGGTCACAGCGCTGTCACTCGGGCAGGCAATGGCCATGCTCGTGGTCCAGGAACATCATCTGTGGCTGAACTTGGTCGAGATGCATGAGACCGACAAGGCTTGCTTTCTCAACGCCCCTGTCTCTTCTGCGACACTGTTGAGGACTTCGCCCAGCAGTTCTCCGCGGTGAAGAAGCAGACGGAGGCCATCTCTCACATCCTGCCCTGCCCAAGCCTGCCGACTTGAGCCATGCCCCATCTGCTCGCCAAGGGCATCCTCCTGCAGTTAAGAAGCACCCTACTCCGCCTCAACCCAGGCCCAGCTCTCAGCCCCAGTGTTGCAATGCACAGTTGGCCGGTTCCAATGAGTTCAGAGGACGCCTACACCAGACCTCCTCCTCAGTCACTAACCCGCCCCCTGCCGGGTGTGTGGAGCAAGGTAAGTGCTTTGAGTCTTTTCTCAGCACTAGAGCCTCGGGACGCACCCTTGCCTCCCGACGTTGTTCTACCTGCTCCGCCCCTCCCCGCCAGGTACGTCAAAAATACTCGTGCCTTTGGTGCCCCTAGCACAGAGTTTGGATTTCACTTCCCAACCCGTCACGCTGGCTGGCCCGGACCATTAGACTCGGTTAAGCATTTCAGTTTGCCAGGCCCCCACCCCCCTTCGCGGGCGTCTGGGAACGTGCCAAATCCCTGCACGTGGAAATCTCTACTCTTTTACTTAAAGACGCGATAGAGCCTGTTCCTCCAACCGCAATGAAGAAGGGTTTCTACAGCCCTTACTAAATCACTCGAATGGCGCGATTTAAATTGAACCCCTAGTGTCGCTTCTTCGACACAACATCGAAATCAGCGGCAGATGGGGATGTCTAGGTTACATATGTTAGTGGCTCTGATGGAGGGAACGAGACATTGTGTCCTCCCGGCCACGTCACTGAGCCGAGCCACTGTAGTGGCCAGACCATTTCCGGCTCCTCAGAAAAATCCTGAATGAACTCGATGTATTTCCTCGCCTTTATACCCGTATGTCTGGGGGCGGGGTATGCAAATACTTTCTGCCAACTTCTCATTGGCCTTTTTTCATAGATCAGAGGCATATTCGGCGCTCAAGAGAGAACCCTAGTGTCGCTTCTTCAACACAACGTCTTGTTCCCTCCATCAGGGAACGGAGGTTACATACGTAACCTAGACGATATATTCTCCATTGTTTACATGAGATCTTGCCTGAAAGAATTACCCTTCGTCATCGTTCTTCAACAAACTATGCAATCGGAGTAGCATTCATGTTGTAAAACTGTATATTATCTCATATATTAGAGTCTCATAAACAAAATGAGCCTGTCTACAAGTCTATTTTAAAAAATGTGGCATAGTTTTATTCATAATAGCCAAGCTATGTGATTTTGTGCCATCTTGAAAGGCGGAGCCTTAATTTTACTCTGTATACTCTGTACACTCAGCGATAAAAGCTTGCAGGAACCTCATTTTTTGTTAGATCATCTTCAAATTTGAAACATATTGTAAAACAGTTAAAGGATGGGCAAGAAGGAGGCGAGAACCGGCTTGTCAATATAAATGATATTTAATGAAAACTTAAACCAAAAGTGTAAACAAACACACACACATGACGGACATGCCCATAATTCTCTCTCTCTCGAACCATCGTCACCGGCCGCCCTTTATCCCTCACGCGCCTCACAGGCCGATTGGGGACCGGGCGCGCGATATTCCGACCGGCCACGCCCCCCTCCGCTCCCTCATGTCGGTGCCACCGGCATGACGTACACCCCCCCCATCCCTGGGGCGGGGTTTATCTTGCGTCCCGCGTGGTCATCCCCGCCTTCCTCGCCCTGGGATGAGACAGGAGGGGAAAACAACAACAACAAAACAAAATAGGCGAGGGAAAAGGCCAACACGGTGTGACAGAGAGAGAGAGAGAGAGAGGAGAGCGAGAAAATGCTCACTCACCGGTTCTCTGATGTACCGTCGCGTGGTCCTCGAACACTCCTCCACACTCCGGACTAACCGGAGTGAAACCTTCGACCCCAGCGGGCAGAACGCACCTCCCCTTTTCTGGCAGCAAATGGGGACACTCCTCCGCCCCTGGTAGCGGCTCTATCGCTCCGGGCGGTCGGAGAGTTTCTTCCCTCCTCCCCTTGCGGACGGCGGTCTCCCTCGACCCCTCCGCATCTCTGGGGACGGCAGGGCACTCCTCCGCCCCCGGCAGCGGCTCCCTCGCTCCAGGCAGTCGGGTTATCCAGTCCCCACTTACCCCGCGGACGACGGCTGTTCCCCACACCAGGGCGGTCGGGCTACTCCATCACCCGGAAGATGGCAGCAGCGCTCCCCAGGTTGGACGGCAGTGTCGAGGACTCTGCGACGGACATCCCTCCTCCTTCCCGGGCTTCGGCACCAATGTAAAACAGTTAAAGGATGGGCAAGGAGGAGGCGAGAACCGGCTTGTCAACATAAATGATATTTAATTAAACTCAAACCAAAAGCACAAACATAAATGATATTTAATTAAACTCAAACCAAAAGCATAAACATAAACACACACATGACGGACATGCCCATAATTCTCTCTCTCTCGAACCATCGTCACCGGCCGCCTTTATCCCTCGCGCTCCACACATATCTTCTTTACACTTGTAGCTTTGAGAACATTGTATTTCTGGGTTGTCTTGGTACTTTTATTGTTTTTTAGATTATAAAAACATGTTCAGCACAAAATATTTCCGTTACTATAAACTTCAGCTTCTCTAAATTTAAAAACTAACAACATATAATAGCTTGGGAAATATAGCCCTAAGTGTCTTCTTTCAAAAATTGCAAATGTGTCCATACTCCAAAGGGTCCAGTAAATACAACCATTTAAGTTCAGGTATGTCATTTTCATGGTTTGTGCTCAAAAAGTGGGTGTGTTTCCACAGGCTAAAATTTGTTAGTATAAGCCACATATAAAACCTCAAAATTAACCATATTATATTGTTACTGTTACTAAGACCAAGATACCATATGGATAGTACATACTACAGTAATGCTGTAGTAAAACCATGATTAGTTGCACCAAAACCTTAGTTAATGCCAAGAAGAAGAAGAATAAAACAAACAAAAAAATATGGTTACTGCAGATGTGAATCATGCATTGTGAACCTTAACTGAGTTTCCCTCCATGGCACGGCTGTCACACTGTGAAACGTGTGATTGCCAACCATGAACTATGAGAGCCAAATGCTCTATTGAAATTAAATATTGCTGCTAGAATGTGATATTGATGCAGATGAGGTTATGATGAACAAACAACATTGGCAGCAGAAAGCACAAGACCTTTAAACCATCCTCTAAATCCGAATTGAAGACTATGACAGAGAACTTGACGTATTTCTGATGGGGATCAGCTGCTGCCTTGATGGGGATGCTTTTGACGGCCTTCCAGCACCGGGTCGTGCATTCCAGATGTGGTGGCTCGACTGAGGGAGGTCTTCTACATGACTGAGATCTGGATGAAGATTCCGATTTGCTGATCATTTACAGCCGGTAGTTTTGATGGAAGTTGAAATTGAGTTGTGGCATCATCGAGGAGGGAAGGCGGCTTCCCAAGATGTTATGTGAGCTGGTTAACCTGTGGTCTGGAGAGATTGGGTTTGACGGAGATGCCTCGATAACATATTTATTATAATTCCAAGAGGGCCGATCCCACTGAGACTCCGGTGTTGTGTCAAACTCTGTGTCCCCTTCGGGATCTGTTTCCTCCCAACATATCTGTATCTGACGGTTACATTGTTAGAATGCGTTCCCCCATGCACAAATCTAAGCCTAACCCTTCCCTAATCTACTCTACCATAACCATAACCCCATAAGTAGTTCTTATAATATACTTTGTGTCAAAAAATGATTTATGGCTTAATTGCTGTACCTTTGACCTTTCCCCTTCCGCTCACCCCGCCCGGCACCGCCCCGCCCGCCCCGCCCGCCCTCTTTTCCTCCCACCCACCTTCCCCCATTCCGGTGTGTGTGTTGTGGTGTGACGTGTTTGGTCATATCTGATGTTATATGTTTGCAGAGGTATCCGCCCCCACAACTGTGTATTTAAAAAGAGTTTAGGTTTGAAAATGAGATGTCAAGATAACGTATGGTTCATGATGAAATAATTCATTGTTGTAATCATTGAGTTGTTTTCCGGAAACATGTTAAAGTAATGTGTGTGTGGGGTTCATTTGGATTTATTATTATTATTGTAAGACATAAAAAGCAGTATTATGTTTAAAATGTGTTTAAATGACATCTTTAATGAGTGTGTAATGCTTGGTGTCAAACATGGTACAAGTTTTTTTATTAACAAAAGGGTGAAAATGTGTTTTCTAAAACAGTGGATATTGGATAAGACAAAAAACATTCAGATGGTCGCTTTAAAATAAGGATTTAATGGTTAATGATTGTTATTTACTTTTTAACAGAGGAGAAAATGTGTTTTCTAAAACAGTGGATACTGGATAAGACAAAAAACATTCAGATGGTCGCTTTAAAATAAGGATTTAATGGTTAATGATTGTTATTTACTTTTTAACAGAGGAGAAAATGTGTTTTCTAAAACAGTGGATATTGGATAAGACAAAAACCATTCAGATGGTCGCTTTAAAATAAGGATTTAATGGTTAATGATTGTTATTTACTTTTTAACAGAGGAGAAAATGTGTTTTTACACACCTCTCAGACTCCCATATGGTCTAGAGGTTAGGATTCCTGGTTTTCACCCAGGCGGCCCGGGTTCGACTCCTGGTATGGGAGAGGTGTGGCATGGTAATCCACTGAGCTCTGATCTACGCGGAGCTGTTGTGAAAACTAAGGCAATTCAGTGGCATTCTCGGCACAATGACGTAGTTTTCAACAACTATAATCTTTGATATTGGTTTAACAAATACACGTATTATTAAAAACAATATTTCATTTAATTGTAGTTCTAACAACAGATGTTTCTAAACAGTGGATATTGACTGATCAAAATCAAAGGATGCTAGTCATTTTTAAAAATAATTAATAAATCGTTAACAAATGCATATGTGGTATTTTATCAGTGACCTTTTTTAGATCAAAGGTTCAGATTGTCAAAACACATCAAAGACATTTTTAAAAATATTGAAAATTGTTTATCATCCTTAATCTTTGATATTAGATTAACAAACACAATAATTAATTTTATCTGTAACACTAACAAAAGGTCTTACATTTTAAAAACAAAATAGTTCAGCTTTATAAAATACAGATTTAACACAAAAATCTTACATTAGTTCTGCGCAGTCCTTTCATGAGCGAGGGGTTGCGATAATGGTTTAAGAACAGTGACAAATGCAAGACAGTCCTAAAACCTGTGTTAATTTCATATCATCATTTCTATTAGGAGATATGTGTGTGTGTGTGTGTGTGTGTGTGTGTGTGTGTGTGTGTGTGTGTGTGTGTGTGTGTGTGTGTGTGTGTGTGTGTGTGTGTGTGTGTGTGTGTGTGTGCCCTATAGAGGGTTGATGGATAGATAACTACCTAAACATATGTGTGTGTGTGTGTGTGGCCTATAGAGGGTTGATGGATAGATAACTACCTAAACTTTGTGTCAAAATTGGGCTTCCATGCAGGGGGGTAACTTTTTACCATTTGTGCGGTTGTGTGTGGAAATTGCGCTTTAACTGACAAAACATGTGCTTTGTCACTACAAATGAGTACCGTCAGTATTTTGGTAAACAGGTTTATTTTATATAGAATTCTGACGAAATATCTTTAATACAAAAGTTTGTTACATTTTTTTTTTTTAACCATGAGATTCTAAAACAGTGGATATTGAATGATAGTTTATTTTACTCAAACAGACGATACTGGCAGAGCAAACTCATTTAGACGGACACTTTATTAACAAGGGTTAGGCTATTTATTTTTTACCAGAGACTCAAACGTATTTTAAACCAAATGTTCAGATTGGCAAACACAATATTGCCGTTGAAATAGTATGCATTATAAATTGTAACTTTAACACGTGTTGTATTGCATTTTTCCAATCAAATTAATAAGGCGTTTTTGATCCAGACTTTAAGGCGACGATCGACAAATGTTTTGTGGCGGGGGGTGAAGACGCGCAAAGATTTCGAAGTGTCAGGGATTTTGGTATAGTCTGGACAGTCCTTTCAAATTATTCAGGCATTAAACTATCAAACATACCAATATTGATTTATTCAGTTCTAAAAGAGTGTAACTAAACATACATCCAAGAAATAGTTTACACAAATTATATTTGTAGGCTACTATTAATATTGTAAATATCCATGGGTGCGTTTCTTCACGAGCATTCGTCTGCTGCAGATTTGTCACATCTATATTTACCTACAGTCATAACAAGTGACATAAAAAATGCACATCCGATATAAACTCAAACAATAGAGCAATTTACTTAAATCAATGAGTGGTATACATTTAAAATTGATGTGTACCAAAATAATACATTCTGATGATTGTGCTCATACTTGTGTGAACTGTTGAATACTAATGGAGAAAATGAGCAAATGCAAGATTGGCTATGAGAGAGCAGCCGGACTTGATTGCCTTCACCTGGGTGTTGTTGCGGAAAGGAAGTGGAACGCGGGCAAAAGAGAGGACGAGGATCTGTTGATTTATTTGCAACCTGGACTTATTAATCTGATGTTTAATAAAGTAAACTGTCTTTGTGAAATAGTCTGAGTGGTTGTGTGATTTATCTTCTGGCATTGACAAGTAGGCCTAATGAAATAACATAACTGTTACACTTGCAAAAGATTTGACAAATGCAATGTACGTTTAACAACACGTCTTAAACATGAGAGACAAAGGCGGTTATAAAAGCAATGGATACATGAGACCATTGAATTGAATCTGAAGCGTTACAGAGAGAGAATGCCAAACGAAGTGCAAGTTCTCGATATGTGACAGAAAATGATAGAATTAAGCTTAAAAAGTACAATGCTCAGAACTATGCAACCAACAAGCAACATCGTATCAACATAAAAGAACAGAGCGACAGAAGTATGCCAATATCAAACAGCGACAAAGGATATAACTATTTCTTCTTTTCGTTGTAAAAAGCAGGCTGAACGGTGTGTTGTTTACACTTTCAAACCATATGTTTGTTTACTTCTGTAAGGGGTTAAACCGTTTCATTAGGTAATACGAGGTTTATACACGTGTATTATTTGGTAGTCAATCTAAAATATTTTATTTTAAGCCATAGTAAAAAACTCATTACATTACATGTGGTCTTCAGATTTGAAAACACAACCCATTTAGAACAGACTGTCTAGTGTATTTTGTGTGCAAATGTCACCGATGAGACACGTTTGCGAGACGGCAGCGGGTGTTTAACAAGTGCATTTAAAATGATATTTTTCCAAGCGAATGTTTGGCATTAGTTTAGCAAACACTTTTATTTCACTAAAACACAATAATATATATTTTTTTAGCTATAGCTCTAACAACAAATATCTTACATTTTTACCTTTAACAATGTTTCCAAATCAGTGGATATTGGTTGTGAAGCAAACTCATTCAGATTTTCACTTTAAAGATAAGGAATAAATGGTGTTACGAAAGATTACGTTTAACATTAGTTTAACAAACACGGCTATGTTACTAAATTGCAGTAACACATTTAAATGCTAATTTAGATGCATCTTTAGCACAAGGATTCTTAAATTTATTAAAGACATGAAAAGTATCTTTCTAAAACGATGTGAAAAGGGCGTGCTGCAAATTAAATCCACATTCACTAGGCAATACAGTATTTTAGCAAACAGGTTTATTTGACTAAAACGCAATAATGTTTTTAAAGAATTCTGACGATATCTTTAATACAAAGGTTTGTTACATTTTTAATTTAAACATGAGATTCTAAAACAAAGTCTACGGTTATGCAGCAAAACACACATTCAGTTTAAATATGAACAAATATTTTAACAAAAATAAAGTTTTGTGTGTTTTGATTTATATTACTAAACAGGGCCGTGCAGAGACCTTTGGAAGGGCAGGTGCTCAAAGTATAAAAGGGGCACATGGAACAAGGCTTTAAATAGCGCGGTGCTCAAGATATCAATACAGTAATATATCGTGACACATTCCTTGCTGATTCGCGTATCGATACGGATGATTCTGTATTGATACGGCAGGAAACGCTGTGATGCAGTTTTGGAAAAGAAACAGAACAGAAAACAAATTTTAAGTTTAAAAGTAAAAAAATATTTTCTGTCCAGAATAATTAGAAACTGAAGTGTCTTAAGTTGTACCAACCTGATGCCTTTTTCTTCTCTGTTATACAGAATAATTAAGAACAGCCGTTATAGTAAAAACTATAGTAAACGTTATAGTAAAATCAACGTGGCCCATGTTTCGTACAGTAGAGTATAGTTTTATTTAATGCCATGTCAGCATTTGTGGCTATTTTGATGGCAAAAACTGAATTACAAAAATACAAGAGTTCCATTTAATATAATAAAAACAAAAACAAACAGAAAAAATACAGCAATTTTATTTTACAGCAAATACAACAGATTTTTTACATTAATGTGATACCTGTTCTGGTAAAATCTTACTAAATTCCTTGAGTGAGTATGCTGCCTTTGCTGTTGTTGTTGCTGCTGCTAATACTGGAGTTGATCTGAGAGACGGTAGACATTAAAACAACAAACATATAGGAGATATATTAGCTGATTAAACAATTGTTATGTTACCATGACAAGATGTAAAGATTGCTGAGAGTGTTTGGAACTGGCTCACTGACCTGCCAAGGCTGACTGCTCCAAGAAAATAAGAGGGAGATGCTCAGAGGCTGCTGCACACCAAGAGCTGCAGGTAGAGAAAATAAGATACCAGATTCAAAAAAGTAAAATTATCTGAGAAAAAAAAAACATTAATGGGGGATAGGATGATGGTGGCCATGGCAGGGGTGAGAGTGAGACACAAACATCTATATAGACAGAGGTGTGTGTGCTTGTGTGTCTGCAGTACACAATACTGTGATCATGATTTCAAGTTGCATTGTGACTCTGAGATGTAGTTGGATTTTGATTGATTATGTCTAATCAAAAATATAAGTAAAGAAACTAAAATGTGTATGTGTGTGTTCATTCTGTTGGCACCTACTAAAAATCACAGTGTAGCATTAATCTTACCAATAAGTGGAGGATGAGTTGTTGTAGACTTTTATAACAGAAATTTCCTGTTGGCCATGTCCCTAAAAATGTTAATGACATTATTGTCATTTATTGGAATGTCCTTCTCAATGGCCAACAGAAGAAGGTCAGACAATCTCTCCTCTTTGCAAAAGCTGCGAAGTTTGGTTTTCACAAGCTTCAGTTTTGAGAAGGAATGTTCCACAGTTGCTGTGGACACCGGAAGTGTGCCATATGTCTTCAGCAGCAGAGTCATGTTGGGGAAAACTAGATGTGCATTGTTTTCCTTGGCCACTGACAGAATAGAAGACACATTGGCTGGTGGTGGGCATGAGTATGACGTATGGAAGACCTTCAATTCTGTCTGCAATTTGTCTTCATCTTCAATATTGTAGAACTGGCACAGTTTCTTCACAGCTTGGAGTTCTGCTGTTGGAATGCTAGCTGTTTTCCAGTTCTCTGGGACTGTCAGGCAATGGAAGGCATGCAATATTTCCCATTTGGAATTATCTCCTCCTTTAAAGCGTCTCTGAATAGTGGTCTTTGCTGTTGTAGAAAGAAAATATTTTTGTCATTTAAAATATAATTATATTTTAATCCTGTTCTGAATTGTTTTATTTTTATAATGATAATTCAGAGAATGAGAAAATCAGTATAAGCCTTATCAGTGTTGTTGTGATAATTATTTTAAAGCACTCTACATTTTTTTTAAATAAATACTGAAATAATAATAATAATAATAATTTAGTCAAAAGGCATAAAAAAAGACAAGACCCTCGACGCCTGTGAGTGAAACTTTTCTCCCTCAAACAGCAAGGTAACGTAACGTTACTTCTACAGGCTACACACAGCAATATATACAACATATCTGCATGCTCTCTTCACGTCGTTATTGTAAAATAATAATAATAAGTAAATAAACATCAAAATCACTTCACTGAGAATGAATCCCCACTTACCAGCTGCCGCGGTCGCGGTGTTGAAGATATCTTCCGGTAATTAAAAAATGCGCGTGCTGCGGCCGTGCGGCGTGAGGAATAGTCCCGGTCGGATGAGGTCATCGTCAGGTGAAAGGTCATCATCTGGATCATTTTATTTAAGGCTAAATTATTAATCATACATTTTACTAATATTTAGATTTGGCATAGGCAGGCATTCACAAAAGGGCCTTTAATTAATAAAAAAAATGAGAGGAATTTTTTCTTTGACAAAAGGGCACTTTGGGCACCAAGGGGCAAAGGGGCAGGTGCTCAAGCACCCAACGCCCCCCCCTCTGCACGTGCCTGTTACTAAAACACGATAAGCATTTCACGTAATTCTTCATGTTGTCTTGCATTTTTACTTTTTGACAAAGAGAAATGTTTTTAAACATTAGGTGGTCTAACACATCTCTAGCAATGACACTTTAAAGATGCTGAACAAAAACTTTACCATAAAATGTATTTAACATTTTTATTTCAACAATGATCATTTTAAATGAAATACCATACATTCATTGTAAAATGTAACAAAGATTCTTACATTTTTCCACTCAAAGCCTCATTTTTCCACCCAAAGTCTTTCAATCGATACTGAGCTCTTACAGGAAGTCAGAGGTCTGGGGTAGGGAGGTTTTTTCAGAATACGCACACACCCCCCTGATCAGGCCTGATGGGGTCTTGTGTAATTCTGTTCAGCAAAACAATATGGTGCCATGAGTTTCCTGGTGTTTTATGGCTTGCTTTCATTGAAAAGCATGGTGACAACCAAACGTCTGAAAGAAGGGAGATAAAAGGGTTTATTTTGTTATAAAAGTTTTTCTTTTTACCCATCAAGTGCTCCATGTAACATTGTGAAACATGGTAGAGATGTGGTTAAAGAAGTATTGCTCTTTGTAATACAGGCAGCAATTAAATATAATTACTTAAAAGAATAGTACGTTTTTAGAAATCATTTGCTAAATCAATAGTTCAAATTCAGAGGTTTTTATAGTATGCTGTACACAGTTATCATAAAACCCATGTCAATTCAAGTGTGAACATTTCAAAGAAATGGGGTGATGGCATACTGGACAACAATCAAATGACTTGTGATATACACACACAAGATATTTTAACACTAATTCACACCCTGAAACTACATTCATGGTACTGTTACATCAGTGGGGTGTCAAACACAAATGCAAAGGCTGAGTTTACTTTGACACTCATATTTTTGGTATTAATTTACTCATTCCTGGATCAAACCTCACACTCAGAAACGTGTACATGAACAAAAATGTGTACTGTTGTGATGCCAACTGATCATCGCTTTACTGATTTTTATTTCAAGAAAACCACAAAGTCTACCAATAACTGATGAAGTAACATGTTTACAGGTGTGCATTTACTCACAAAAGTTCCTCTATTGCCAAAATTGGATTTTTGTTTGTTGTAGAGTTATCCTCATTTGTAAATAGTTGTTTGTTTAAATGTTGCGATATTTTCTAGTTTACAAAGATGTCAGTTTTAACACACACACACACACACACACACACACACACACACACACACACATGTTGTGTTTCCATGTTTTATGGGGACTTTCCAAAGACATAATGGTTTTTATACTGTACAAACTTTATATTCTATCCCCTAAACCTAACCCTACCCCTAAACCTAACCCTCACAGAAAACATTCTGCATTTTTACATTTTCAAAAAACATAATTTAGTATGATTTATAAGCTGTTTTCCTCATGGGGACCGACAAAATGTCCCCACAAGGTCAAAAATTTCGGGTTTTACTATCCTTATGGGGACATTTGGTCCCCACAAAGTGATAAATACACGCTCACACACACACACACACACACACACACACACACACACACACACACACACACACACACACACACACACACACACACACAGGTAAGTATCATTATAATATCAAATTCACAACGATCAGTCCTTCTATACATTACACTAATGTAAGTACATTAACTTTGTCGTACGTTGACTGAACCACAATAAATGTTACTCCAAACCTGGAATAAAATAATTTGCCAGAGTACCAGATTTATTTATTAGCCAACAAACATCCGGGTCAATTTTGAACAAATGTTGAAGTATTTTAAATATTACTTAAATCACAATACAGTTCTGGGTTTTAATGGCATGTGACATATGACTACAGAATGTTGCATATGAATAAAAAATTGTAAAATAGCGAAACTTCATGGTTGAGGGTTTTTCTATGATGAGTTTATCTCTTATTTTTGCTATTGTGTGGACATAGTATCACTTCTTTTACATTTGTCATCAGTGTTTACACTCAAATCTGGACACAGACCCTTCAATTCAGAATAAAATGACAGAGAGCTCAGTCAGATGTTTTATCTATAGTATAGTATAGTATTTATAGTATTTTATAAATTTTTAGTATTTTAAAAACTGAATAAACTATTATAAAATAATGCAATAGAAGAACGATGTAAAATTAACAGTGTTAGTTCAAGAGTATTTTCTGAAAGTTAAAAGACTGACACAGCCCTATCAATACACATAAGGGTTTACTATAGGTTATTCAGACGTTAAATCTCTCACAGTATCCATTTGTTTCTTTAGACCGGTCAAACAATACAACCATTTGCAGAAACATGTCCCGACATAATTATAAATGATCTTAACAATTTGGTTATTTCACATTTGCCACAATGTCTCTGTAGATGTTTAGCCAGTACCATTATTCTATAAGATTCCCCATGGCACAGTCACATTTTGCCAACTGCTGGACAGTCATTCCATCTATCTACAGCATCATAAATGATCATGTCACAGCTTTCATCCATCATAGTCTGTATTGTAACATCAGTTTCGTAGAAAATGCACTCTTCTTCTACATAGCTTGTACAAAATATCCAAGACAACTGTCTGTATCATCTGTAGATCGGGTGATCAACCAAACACTTTCAAAGCTTGGACAAGAATATGATTAAGATACGGTTTCAATAATCTATCAATTAGTTCTTCAAAGTTTGAAAAGAAAGAAATACTCATCATCAGTCTCATAAACAGGTGTGATTCATATGATATGATTGGTCATCCTTTCACATGTCAAATCACAGCTACAAACTACATTTTATTTCAGCATGCCTGCGCAATTCTGAGTAAGGATCATGTAATATCGGAAAATTAATGTATTTAATTTAATGTTAATAATTACATCTAGATTTAACCTCTGAATGACCCTTATGTGTATTGATAGGGCTGTGTCAGTCTTTTAACTTTCAGAAAATACTCTTGAACTAACACTGTTAATTTTACATCGTTCTTCTATTGCATTATTTTATAATAGTTTATTCAGTTTTTAAAATACTAAAGTAATATTTTGAAATTCATGGCATTTCAGTAAACATCAACAGTTTTGACAGCTAGACTGTTTAAATATATCATGTTTGTTGTAATCACTATAGTTTTTCCATGAAGACCAATAAGAAGGGTTGTTTTACAAGTATTTGTTAAAAGTATCTAGTTGTGTGTAATGGTTGTATCGGACCATCACACCATACAAACACTTTACTAACTACACACATGCACAAACAAACGCTGTACTGACACACTATTTGTGCTTTAGATGTGTAAAAGTAAATTACATTTTGCAGTCATTGTCCTGCAGATCGATACCGCGTTAAGTGACTGAAGATCTTTGTGAAAGTGAACTTTCTTAAAAGAACAAGTAACATCAAGCTGTGGTTATTAAGTAAATCAAAGTGATAAAACATCTGACTGAGCTCTCTGTCATTTTATTCTGAACTGAAGGGTCTGTGTCCAGATTTGAGTGTAAACACTGATGACAAATGTAAAAGAAGTGATACTATGTCCACACAATAGCAAAAATAAGAGATAAACTCATCATAGAAAAACCCTCAACCATGAAGTTTCGCTATTTTACAATTTTTTATTCATATGCAACATTCTGTAGTCATATGTCACATGCCATTAAAACCCAGAACTGTATTGTGATTTAAGTAATATTTAAAATACTTCAACATTTGTTCAAAATTGACCCGGATGTTTGTTGGCTAATAAATAAATCTGGCACTCTGGCAAATTATTTTATTCCAGGTTTGGAGTAACATTTATTGTGGTTCAGTCAACGTACGACAAAGTTAATGTACTTACATTAGTGTAATGTATAGAAGGACTGATCGTTGTGAATTTGATATTATAATGATACTTACCTGTGTGTGTGTGTGTGTGTGTGTGTGTGTGTGTGTGTGTGTGTGTGTGTGTGTGTGTGTGTGTGTGTGTGTGTGTGTGTTAAAACTGACATCTTTGTAAACTAGAAAATATCGCAACATTTAAACAAACAACTATTTACAAATGAGGATAACTCTACAACAAACAAAAATCCAATTGTGGCAATAGAGGAACTTTTGTGAGTAAATGCACACCTGTAAACATGTTACTTCATCAGTTATTGGTAGACTTTGTGGTTTTCTTGAAATAAAAATCAGTAAAGCGATGATCAGTTGGCATCACAACAGTACACATTTTTGTTCATGTACACGTTTCTGAGTGTGAGGTTTGATCCAGGAATGAGTAAATTAATACCAAAAATATGAGTGTCAAAGTAAACTCAGCCTTTGCATTTGTGTTTGACACCCCACTGACGTAACAGTACCATGAATGTAGTTTCAGGGTGTGAATTAGTGTTAAAATATCTTGTGTGTGTATATCACAAGTCATTTGATTGTTGTCCAGTATGCCATCACCCCATTTCTTTGAAATGTTCACACTTGAATTGACATGGGTTTTATGATAACTGTGTACAGCATACTATAAAAACCTCTGAATTTGAACTATTGATTTAGCAAATGATTTCTAAAAACGTACTATTCTTTTAAGTAATTATATTTAATTGCTGCCTGTATTACAAAGAGCAATACTTCTTTAACCACATCTCTACCATGTTTCACAATGTTACATGGAGCACTTGATGGGTAAAAGAAAAACTTTTATAACAAAATAAACCCTTTTATCTCCCTTCTTTCAGACGTTTGGTTGTCACCATGCTTTTCAATGAAAGCAAGCCATAAAACACCAGGAAACTCATGGCACCATATTGTTTTGCTGAACAGAATTACACAAGACCCCATCAGGCCTGATCAGGGGGGTGTGTGCGTATTCTGAAAAAACCTCCCTACCCCAGACCTCTGACTTCCTGTAAGAGCTCAGTATCGACTGAAAGACTTTGGGTGGAAAAATGAGGCTTTGAGTGGAAAAATGTAAGAATCTTTGTTACATTTTACAATGAATGTATGGTATTTCATTTAAAATGATCACTGTTGAAATAAAAATGTTAAATACATTTTATGGTAAAGATTTTGTTCAGCATCTTTAAAGCGTCATTGCTAGAGATGTGTTAGACCACCTAATGTTTAAAAACATTTCTCTTTGTCAAAAAGTAAAAATGCAAGGCAACATGAAGAATTACGTGAATTGCTTATCGTGTTTTAGTAATATAAATCAAAACACACAAAACTTTATTTTTGTTAAAATATTTGTTCATATTTAAACTGAATGTGTGTTTTGCTGCATAACCGTAGACTTTGTTTTAGAATCTCATGTTTAAATTAAAAATGTAACAAACCTTTGTATTAAAGATATCGTCAGAATTCTTTAAAAACATTATTGCGTTTTAGTCAAATAAACCTGTTTGCTAAAATACTGTATTGCCTAGTGAATGTGGATTTAATTTGCAGCACGCCCTTTACACATCGTTTTAGAAAGATACTTTTCATGTCTTTAATAAATTTAAGAATCCTTGTGTTAAAGATGCATCTAAATTAGCATTTAAATGTGTTACTGCAATTTAGTAACATAGCCGTGTTTGTTAAACTAATGTTAAACGTAATCTTTCGTAACACCATTTATTCCTTATCTTTAAAGTGAAAATCTGAATGCGTTTGCTTCACAACCAATATCCACTGATTTGGAAACATTGTTAAAGGTAAAAATGTAAGATATTTGTTGTTAGAGCTATAGCTAAAAAATATATATATTATTGTGTTTTAGTGAAATAAAAGTGTTTGCTAAACTAATGCCAAACATTCGCTTGGAAAAATATAATTTTAAAAGAGTAATGCACTTGTTAAACACCCGCTGCCGTCTCGCACACAAACGTGTCTCATCGGTGACATTTGCACACAAAATACACTAGACAGTCTGTTTTAAATGGGTTGTGTTTTCAAATCTGAAGACCACATGTAATGTAATGAGTTTTTTACTATGGCTTAAAATAAAATATTTTTAGATTGACTACCGAATAATACACGTGTATAAACCTCGTATTACCTAATGAAACGGTTTAACCCCTTACAGAAGTAAACAAACATATGGTTTGAAAGTGTAAACAACACACCGTTCAGCCTGCTTTTTACAACGAAAAGAAGAAATAGTTATATCCTTTGTAGCTGTTTGATATTGGCATACTTCTGTCGCTCTGTTCTTTTATGTTGATACGATGTTGCTTGTTGGTTGCATAGTTCTGAGCGTTGTACTTTTTAAGCTTAATTCTATCATTTTCTGTCACATATCGAGAACTTGCACTTCGTTTGGCATTCTCTCTCTGTAACGCTTCAGATTCAATTCAATGGTCTCATGTATCCATTGCTTTTATAACCGCCTTTGTCTCTCATGTTTAAGACGTGTTGTTAAACGTACATTGCATTTGTCAAATCTTTTGCAAGTGTAACAGTTATGTTATTTCATTAGGCCTACTTGTCAATGCCAGAAGATAAATCACACAACCACTCAGACTATTTCACAAAGACAGTTTACTTTATTAAACATCAGATTAATAAGTCCAGGTTGCAAATAAATCAACAGATCCTCGTCCTCTCTTTTGCCCGCGTTCCACTTCCTTTCCGCAACAACACCCAGGTGGAGGCAATCAAGTCCGGCTGCTCTCTCATAGCCAATCTTGCATTTGCTCATTTTCCCCATTAGTATTCAACAGTTCACACAAGCATGAGCACAATCATCAGAATGTATTATTTTGGTACACATCAATTTTAAATGTATACCACTCATTGATTTAAGTAAATTGCTCTATTGTTTGAGTTTATATCGGATGTGCATTTTTTATGTCACTTGTTATGACTGTAGGTAAATATAGATGTGACAAATCTGCAGCAGACGAATGCTCGTGAAGAAACGCACCCATGGATATTTACAATATTAATAGTAGCCTACAAATATAATTTGTGTAAACTATTTCTTGGATGTATGTTTAGTTACACTCTTTTAGAACTGAATAAATCAACATTGGTATGTTTGATAGTTTAATGCCTGAATAATTTGAAAGGACTGTCCAGACTATACCAAAATCCCTGACACTTCGAAATCTTGGCGCGTCTTCACCCCCCGCCACAAAACATTTGTCGATCGTCGCCTTAAAGTCTGGATCAAAAACGCCTTATTAATTTGATTGGAAAAATGCAATACAACACGTGTTAAAGTTACAATTTAAAATGCATACTATTTCAATGGCAATATTGTGTTTGCCAATCTGAACATTTGGTTTAAAATACGTTTTAGTCTCTGGTAAAAATAAATAGCCTAACCCTTGTTAATAAAGTGTCCGTCTAAATGAGTTTGCTCTGCCAGTATCGTCTGTTTGAGTAAAATAAACTAATATCATTCAATATCCACTGTTTTAGAATCTCATGGTTAAAAAAAAAAATGTAACAAACTTTTGTATTAAAGATATTTCGTCAGAATTCTATATAAAATAAACCTGTTTACCAAAATACTGACGGTACTCATTTGTAGTGACAAAGCACATGTTTTGTCAGTTAAAGCGCAATTTCCACACACACACCGCACAAATGGTAAAAAGTTACCCCCCCCCCCGCCCGCATGGAAGCCCAATTTTGACACAAAGTTTAGGTAGTTATCTATCCATCAACCCTCTATAGGCCACACACACACACACACATACACACACACACATGTTTAGGTAGTTATCTATCCATCAACCCTCTATAGGGCACACATACACACACACACACACACACACACACACACACACACACACACACACACACACACACACACACACACACACACACACACACACACTCACTCACTCACATATCTCCTAAGAGAAATGATGATATGAAATTAACACAGGTTTTAGGACTGTCTTGCATTTGTCACTGTTCTTAAACCATTATCGCAACCCCTCGCTCATGAAAGGACTGCGCAGAACTAATGTAAGATTTTTGTGTTAAATCTGTATTTTATAAAGCGAACTATTTTGTTTTTAAAATGTAAGACCTTTTGTTAGTGTTACAGATAAAATTAATTATTGTGTTTGTTAATCTAATATCAAAGATTAAGGATGATAAACTATTTTCAATATTTTTAAAAATGTCTTTGATGTGTTTTGACAATCTGAACCTTTGATCTATAAAAAGGTCACTGATAAAATACCACATATGCATTTGCTAACAATTTATTTATTATTTTTAAAAATGACTAGCATCCTTTGATTTTGATCAGTCAATATCCACTGTTTAGAAACATCTGTTGTTAGAACTACAATTAAATGAAATATTGTTTTTAATAATACGTGTATTTGTTAAACCAATATCAAACATTATAGTTGTTGAAAACCACGTCATTGTGCCGAGAATGCCACTGAATTGCCTTTGTTTTCACAACAGCTCCGCGTAGATCAGAGCTCAGTGGATTACCATGCCATACCGCTCCCATACCATGAGTCGAACCCGGGCCGCCTGAGTGAAAACCAGGAATCCTAACCTCTAGACCATATGGGAGTCTGAGAGGTGTTTAAAAACACATTTTCTCCTCTGTTAAAAAAGTAAATAACAATCATTAACCATTAAATCCTTATTTTAAAGCGACCATCTGAATGTTTTTTGTCTTATCCAATATCCACTGTTTTAGAAAACACATTTTCTCCTCTGTTAAAAAGTAAATAACAATCATTAACCATTAAATCCTTATTTTAAAGCGACCATCTGAATGTTTTTTGTCTTATCCAATATCCACTGTTTTAGCAAACACATTTTCTCCTCTGTTAAAAAGTAAATAACAATCATTAACCATTAAATCCTTATTTTAAAGCGACCATCTGAAAGTTTTTTGTCTTATCCAATATCCACTGTTTTAGAAAACACATTTTCTCCTCTGTTAAAAAGTAAATAACAATCATTAACCATTAAATCCTTATTTTAAAGCGACCATCTGAATGTTTTTTGTCTTATCCAATATCCACTGTTTTAGAAAACACATTTTCACCCTTTTGTTAATAAAAAAAACTTGTACCATGTTTGACACCAAGCATTACATGCTCATTAAAGATGTCATTTAAACACATTTTAAACATAATACTGCTTTTTATGTCTTACAATAATAATAATAAATCCAAATGAACCCCACACACACACATTACTTTAACATGTTTCTGAAAAACAACTCAATGATTACAACAATGAATTATTTCATCATGAACCATACGTTATCTTGACATCTCATTTTCAAACCTAAACTCTTTTTAAATACACAGTTGTGGGGGCGGATACCTCTGCAAACATATAACATCAGATATGACCAAACACGTCACACCACAACACACACACCGGAATGGGGGAAGGTGGGTGGGTGGGAGGGAAAGAGGGCGGGCGGGGCGGGTGGGGTGGTGCGGGGCGGGGTGAGCGGAAGGGGAAAGGTCAAAGGTACAGCAATTAAGCCATAAATCATTTTTTGACACAAAGTATATTATAAGAACTACTCCCATACCCTATCGGGGCTAGGGGGAAACAGATTTGGTACAATACCGGCAGACCTTTAAAGCAAGAGGTGAGCAGTGACTAAGTTTAAGGAAATTATGAATGAACTGATGATGTGTGCCACGCTAGTCTCCCTGACAGAACTACCTCTTATGCTTCCATTGATGGATCACAGAGACCAACAATAAAAACCGAAAATTTTAATAGCTAAACAGCCTACTAAAAAACTGTGAATATGTAACCAAAAATTTTCTTTTCTTTTCTTTTTGTGTGCGGGTATTTTTCTGCATGATTTCTGTTCTCTCATTTTTGTGCATAAAGGCCTACACTGAAAAAAAAACTTTAACCTAAAAAAAAAAAAATTATGTTCCCAAAGTAAAGGCTCTCAATATTAAGCACAAGTATAAACATGAAGTAAAACTGTAACACTTTACAATAAGGTTTAATACGTTAACTTTAGTTAAAGCATTAAGTAGGCTATCATGAACAAACAATCAACAATATATATTTTTATTGCATTTATTAATCTTTGTTAATGTTGCCACAAATTCACCATTTTCACATGCAAATGAGCTTTGCTGCAAACTTGCGGCAAATTGTCCATTGTTGCCAAAGGCTTGCAGCAGGTTCACCACTACCCGTGAAGAGCTGCAAACATCTGGCAAACATTTGTGGTGAATCACAAGCTCATTAGCATGTGAAAATCAAATTTGTGGCAAGTTTGAGGCTAGTTTTTTGTTTTTGTTTTTTGAGTTGATAGTATATTAACTAATGTTAACTTATACAACTTTGGATTACACAAACTAATACTAATAAATCTATTCTTCATTGTTAGTTCATGTTAACTAATGTTGTTATCTAATGTTAAAAAAATGAACCTTATGGTAAAGTGTTACCGGTAAAACAATTCAACAAACAAAAGCTGGGACACTTTATGGGTCGCCAGCAGAGCAGTGTCACCACTGATTTTTATTTGTGACAACATAAATTCAACATGGTACACAAAGTACATTTAATTTGATTTACCATTCTGTTGCAGTGAACAAATGTTTAGTATAAATCTCTAAAAATTAAAAATTTTGGAAAATAAGATTTGAATCTTAAGATTTTAATGATTATAATCTACTTTAGTTCTGTATAATACAATTAAAAAAGATTTAGATACTTAGAGGGTTTATCAGAGTGTATATAATCTTACACTCAGCTTTAAAAGCACTTGCTAGTAACTGTTCAACAAGTCTAGTTTGGTTACATAATTTCCTCATGTTTGGACCAATCCTCTTTGGAAATAGGAGAAGCAAGACCCTTGCCAAAGATATATTCTACCCCCTTTTCATCAACTGTTTTTGGAAGCATTTTTTCAGTATAAGAATGCGACTATATTGGCAGAGAATCACCGTTTGTGCACAGCTATTTTATATCAATTATGCATATGAATATATAAACATCAATGGGCTGAGGCAAAAACATCTCAGGCTCAGGGAATTGATCTCCCTGTATATTACTATTAATTTATATTATACACTGAAAACCCTAAGAAGTTCATTGCACTCATTTGATTGAGTAAACTCATTTCCTCAATTCCAGTGAGTAACGGGATCTCCCAAAACTTGAGTATTTAAATTCAATTAACTTGGTTTTCAAGAAGAGTGTACTTAACTATTTAAGTTGAGTTAACTACATGCAAGTAGACTTAAAACAGATTTGAATTTAAATATTGTTGTTTCTACTGTTGTACATTTCAATTGAATTGATTAAATTTTAGATCAAACAACAGCACAGCTCAAATAAAGATGATAACAGATTCTAGGTAAGTGATTAAAACATTTTTATTTACAGAACTGCATATATGCACTTCAGCTGCACATGCACAAACAGAACTAATATAGTGTGACCAGAGTCCAACTTGACGAAAGAGCACAGATCACCCTAATGGTGGCATTACAACAAACAACTATTTGCAACAAAGCATAAATAATACAACAAAAGAGCTAAAACATAGATTAATTCTTAATAACAATTATTTAAATACCCCAATCTGTTCCCTCTGACCAAGGAAACATAATTCAAGTGTAGTAGTTTTTCATGCCAATTTTGTGAAAAATCACTCAGCATCTTTGGGGTTTTGATTTCAGAAGAATAGACTTTATTATCACACAATAAAGCCGAGTTGCCTACGGTGAAACCACAGTACCAACAACAACTACAACAACAACAACAACAACTGAAGCATCTTTGGTTTGGTTTTACTTAAATACACCTCCTCAAACAAGGTGGGGCTTACATGCATTATCTATCATGCTCTTCATTGACTCTGGTCTTGACCATATTAAGAAGTAACAGAATGTCCTTTGGAAGAGATCAATTCTCCCCCCTAAGTAATGCTATTTATGTTTCTGCACACACAGTCAAATAGTCAAACCTATGTGAGCACATATTCATCACGTCACAGGCCTTTACATACAGTAAACTGCATGTTTGCCCCTCAGACATAACTGTTGTATAAATCAACAATGTTTTCATTGATCACTCCTGATTAACTTGATAAAAAATATACTACATATTCCCTCCTCTGTGACTTTCTATAGTCACAAATTAACATATTTAAGCATGTACGTGCTCCTGGTTTGGTCTTGTTTTTGGTTGTCACAGTTATGTAGATTGCATTAAACAAAATATTCATCCTAATTTTAAGAGTTCTTGCTTGTAGTGTAGATGTCTTCAACCCAGATGCTTTGCGCATCGTAGAGGATCACCCTTTGGGGAGAGGTTAACCAGCACATACACCCAGGGCGTGGTTCTTCATATCTTCTTATATATTCATTGAAGGAATCAATTTCCTCCCAATTTGGTCTTTCTGTCCATTCAGGGTAGTTGCCATTGCATTGGGCCATTCACATCAGTCAAAGTCATCTGCTTTACTGTTGCTTGAATCCAAAATTATTTTACTAAGGATCACACAGAATCTTATTCCTTCCACAATGTTATTATCCAGATATTATATTAATTTTAGTTAATTGTGCACCCCATTTCTTTTGGCAATCAGGTCATGTTCATTTTAGTCACCACCATATATTCTTTTCCATTCTTCATTATTATTCAAATGTACATGAGTTCAATAACAGCATAAATAAAAATAATTTTCCTTCATCATGCAAACAGTCCCAGGTTTGCTTAATACTTCTTTAATAATTTAGGCACTTCTTTGTATGTAATGGTTCTCAAAGCTTTACCTCCAAAATCAATCTATAATTGGTCTTCTACACAGGGTGTGATTCCCTGATAACACAGTGATAGAATGCTTGTTATTCATTGCTGTGATAAAATATTTTAATAAAGCGGTTATTAAGACACAGTCGGGTTGAGTGGAACTCACAACTTCTGGCAGGTTTCTTCTAGACCTCCCTTTTGATGCTTCTTTCCTAAAAGCATCCATCCACTTCCTTAAACCCCGTTCACCCTTCTTGGGCATGTTTCCAGGGCGGTGGCGCTCTGTCTTAGGCAGCTCTTATTTTGCAATTGGAGAGTCTTTACCCGTCATTGGGTCGTCACCTCTTGCCACTGGAGAATTTTCCCCATCATTGGGTCATCATCTCTTGTCTCTGCTTTCGGTACCGCTCAGTCTTATTATCCAATCTTTAATAATCTGGTATCAGCAAACAGATATTTTCCCTTGCTTCAGGGAGCATCACCTGAGAACCATCACAGCCAATGGAGCCATCTACAACTGCTCAAACATTGAGACAGTCCAAAACATGGTTAAATTCACAAAGCATTATTCAAAGTTCAACAATCTATTGAAACTGTCCAAATGAAAAGTAAAATGCAACAATTGAACTCATTTACAGTTCACTAATTTCCATTTAAGTTGTTATATTTTCTCATTTAGCAAAGGTCATAAAAGACTTTGTCTCTTGGTGAAGACTAACCATCAGAACAAATCAAAATACAGGGTCGCCTCTGTCAAGCTTCTAAGATGCTTAATTTAAATCATCACTTTAATTTAATAATTTCTAAGTAGTTTTAGAACCTACATTTATTTTCCAGAAGTACATTCAACCAAATCTCTTATCTTTAGTATGAGCACTTCACTTCAAATTGCCCTCTGAAAATAACAACTCTTTAATCATGATGAGGAAAGCTGTTTGAACCTTTCCTTCATATTACTGTACCTAACATTATTGTCAAATCACATCATTTTCCATATAAAAGAAAATAAAATCAAAAGAAAATAAAACAATTTAGTGATATGGTTTTAGCCCACTTAAAAACTTAAACTGAGAGCGAGAGGGAAAGAATTTGAGGGAGAGATTGCACTCCTTCACACTGTTGTTACAGTTATTCCTTTTTTTTTCCTTAGAAAATCACAATAACACATTTGTAATTCTACAACAGTGAGAATAGTGATAAATGTAATTTAATAAAATGATATAATCAAATATACTTTATTATATTATCTGCTTTCAGCCTTTGCCATTGTAAACCATCTTCAAGAAAACTTCTAGAATTTCTACTTCTCTTATCCCTTCCCTCCTCGCGCAATAAAATTAATGCGCATTTGTATTCAGACCATTGAGAAATTTAAGTTTTCGTTTTAAACTCTCTTATGATTACTTTCTCTTTTCTTACTCTTTCTCAGGAGAAGGAATTTTCATTATGTCAAATAAACCAACATAAATTACCTTTTAAATTAACAGAAAATAACTTAAAGATTTTAAACAAAATAAAATAGTAAAGTGGCACAATGGAAGTTCAGACATATATCTTGTGTTTTGCAATAATTGATCAGTAAAATACATTATGTCCTTTGAATTTTTTACAAGTCTCATTGTTTATATCCTAATGTTATCATCCATTAATAATATGATTTTTCAGTTATTATCGTCTTATACTTATCAGCATTTCATGATCAATTATTCAGTTAAATAGCAGAGACAGATGTCACGGTGCATAAACTGTATACCTCTAAAATTTTATTTTCATGGATTTTACTTCAAATAAAAATAGCTTATTAGAAATAGACACTTAATTAACTCCTTGCAGCACTGATTAATCTTTTTCTTTAAAGTGAGTGTAGTCTTTGGAACATTTAGGGGAGTAAACAATCCAATATGTTACTCTTACTTTGCCATTAAGTTTTTATATAGAACCTTCACATCAACAAATTCGCAATTTGATGCTGGATTTAAATTTAGACCCTCAGAACAATTTCGACATGGATATTGCACCCATGGATTGCATTTGGAGAATCAAACATCCAATTAGTTATATATGACTGAAATCAACTTATCAAGAGAAATTTGAATCCATAATTGAAATGTCAATTCAGTAATGATTACCAGCATTCATGATAGTAAGAGGGCCAATCATATAACAGCCCACATACTGTATTTCGCAGTCTTTTTCCTTTTCTCCGGACTGTCTCCTGTAACATAAGCTTCTTCAATAAATCATCTGGCCCAGCAATGGTGAGAGTCTGGTTCCAGAATGAGTTATTGAAATGACTTACACAATGCTGACAACAGAGAGAGTAAAACATGGTTAGCATCAATTTCACACAGAAAAGACACATTACATCAAATTATTTATGATATTCAATTTAATCCTAATGTTTCTCTATGGGTATCACCTAATACCAATCTCCAATTTTTCCTTAGCATTATCAATATTTTTTCAATCAAATACACCACATATTGGGACTTATCTTAATTCTATCTGTCATGACTGGTCATATACCAAACCCAAGAAAAAACTTCTCTAAGCAAATTTGAAACGTAGAGAACATGAAATGATTTAAATTATTCTTAAATTTATTTTCTTTAATTCTAGTCTCAGTGACAACTTTCAGTGTACCCATGATCAACCAATGCCTACACTGAATATATAAAAAACAAAATAAAAGAAAAATGTCTAATCTTAAAAGAATCTGCTATCTCTTTTTCCTAAATTCGGGGGCCCCCTGTGTTTGACTAGAGACATTATGAGAGACACCGGGTTTAACCTCTCTGTTCACTATCAGGTCTCACTAAATCTCTCCAGTCAGACTTCCCTAGCACAAATAAAAAACCCTATCTGTCTTATTTTTGTTGGTTGATCAAGTTTACACCAATAAAGTTGCACACACATGTACATTGTTCTCCAGACATATTTAAACACATGAAAAATAAAACACATAATCCAGGGTAAATGTATATATCAAGACATTATAGTGTAATTTAATATTGTTAAAAATGTTATTCTCTCATATTGGACTAGACAGAACATAAAACAGACACATGAATGTGACATTTTCACATTTAAGATTTACTTTTCATATTCCAAATTCAAAATCTTTCTTTTTAATTTCCCTTTCCCATTTTCTGTGGCTTTGATAACTACCGGTCTCACTACGAGAAATACTATCCACATTCTATCTAAAGTATTTGGAGCTGACCTTTGGGAGCTGACCTTTGGGGTCACATAGGGAGGTATTTTTAAAAAGTATCCTGTCATTTTACCCTCCTCTGCATGCCTCAGCTTTTCTGGCCTGCCTCATATTTCTCAGTGAATTTTAAACTTTCTGGATATAGCTCTTACTTTATTCTTTTTATTTTTCCTGTTCTTAGTTTTTACTCTTATCTTTTTATTTATTTATTTTTTAACCGTTTAATCTAACTGTCTTTCTAAATCATTTTCCCTTTCTTCTAATATTTGAATTATTATACCCCATACATGAATACATTTCCTATATGTTTGTCAATTTACTTTTAGGATCAATCTTCATCTAGATCTTAGTTTTTATTTTTCCACTGGTTCCTTCTTCATTTTTACTTAGCATATAAAAATGAAAACTTATTTTAGCAGCATTAATTTAAATAAATCAATACATTTAGAAATAAATAAATGAGTCTCTTATTTCTTTTTTAAATGTATTTCCTTCTACACTAATCTTCAACAGCAATATTTTGAAACAATTTTCCCGATTTCTTTCACCTTTACTTTTTAATACACAAAGTTCATTCACGTCACTTTATTATTTATTTATTTATTTTGCTTTCTCATTTCTTTGAGATTTTACACAGTGGACTTCTAGATTTTAGTCTTTCCACTGGAGTTTTACCTTATGTAATATAACAACACTTATCTTAAATACAACCTTTGTTTAAATTCCAATTACTTAGTTGACTTCATTTTAATGCAATACACTAGACTTAAAGCTTTAATTCTTATTCTCTTTATTTATTATTTTATTTTTCTCCTAACTATTTTTGATTTTTCAAACTATTTTTAATTTCTTTATCGTTGTTAAATTTTTAATTTCAATTTCAAATGTTTTATTGTTAGTTGTCCCTGTGCTTTAAAGGTTAAACTTTTAAGCACAGATATCTTTTGACTTCTCTGTATGAAGTTCACTTCTCTTCTGTGACTGAGTAGTTCAGAGGCCTGTCATATTTTTCAGCTGCTAGTCTAAAAAAAACCTCACAAGCTAAGAGTTAACTTTCTGTCTACGCATCTATATTAAATGTATATTTCTATCTATATATCTTTATCATTGGTTTTATCTCCACTTTACAACCAGAATATTTATTAGGTGCCTTTTCTTCCTGTTATATCAGCTCTTCTCTGCCTCCATATATTGATGGAAGGTTGAAAATAGCCCAAATATATTTTCTCTGCTGTAAATTGCATATATACCCCTTACCATTTATGCAGCACAGGCTGATATTTTGGAACATTTTTAGTTTTCTATATTTTAACAAAGTTAATTATTCCAAAGTTTCTCAAGACAGGCTTTCAGTCCAATCTTTGTACTGGGCTTATGTCTGTACTCAGTCATACACGTCCATACACACTTGCTCTTTACACACTTTCAAACACAAATACAGATACTCTCACAAACCACAGAAATGACCACACTTTTTACAAACACAAGGCCTTTATAAACACAGAGCTCACAATAACACAAAATAATTCTAGAACGCAACTATTCCACCACTCCTCTTGAGTGACCCGTTCCTACAGGTTTTATACACACAAACACACACTCCTCTTGAGTGACCCGTTCCTACAGGTTTTATACACACAAACACACACTCCTCTTGAGTGACCCGTTCCTACAGGTTTTATACACACAAACACACACTCCTCTTGAGTGACCCGTTCCTACAGGTTTTATACACACAAACACACACTCCTCTTGAGTGACCCGTTCCTACAGGTTTTATACACACAAACACACACTCCTCTTGAGTGACCCGTTCCTACAGGTTTTATACACACAAATACACCCTTCTTGAGTGACCCGTTCCTACAGGTTTTATAAACACAAAACAATTAACAAAAATTTACAGATGATTGCATGCAATTATTTCTTCTGGAATCAAAACCCTTTATTTATTCTTATTTTCCTTTTTTTATTGGTTTAGAAGAGCTTTTTGAGCGTTCTTACCACCACAGGTGAACTGGCCAGTAACACAAACGTTTATAAGCAAAATATGCTTACCTCCTAATGGTGGCCACCGTGTTTGTGTTCGCCTTCCCAGCCAGCCTGTGATGTAAAGACTCTGCTCTCTTCTGTCCCTGTTCGGGTGCCAATTGTAGTACTTTTTCATGCCAATTTTGTGAAAAATCACTCAGCATCTTTGGGGTTTTGATTTCAGAAGAATAGACTTTATTATCACACAATAAAGCCGAGTTGCCTACGGTGAAACCACAGTACCAACAACAACTACAACAACAACAACAACAACTGAAGCATCTTTGGTTTGGTTTTACTTAAATACACCTCCTCAAACAAGGTGGGGCTTACATGCATTATCTATCATGCTCTTCATTGACTCTGGTCTTGACCATATTAAGAAGTAACAGAATGTCCTTTGGAAGAGATCAATTCTCCCCCCTAAGTAGTGCTATTTATGTTTCTGCACACACAGTCAAATAGTCAAACCTATGTGAGCACATATTCATCATGTCACAGGCCTTTACATACAGTAAACTGCATGTTTGCCCCTCAGACATAACTGTGGTATAAATCAACAATGTTTTCATCGATTACTCCTGATTAACTTGATAAAAAATATACTACACAAGCAGCAAGGGATTGTGGATATTCTCCGTACCCTCAATTTTGTACTCAATATTTTGAGTTATTATCACTTAAAATCTTAAATCTATGGCCTTTTAAGAAATACAAGTTCAATTAACTAAAACATTTGAGTTATGAGACCAAAACCTGACATAATTAATACTTAATTAAGACAACTTGATTTTTACAGTAATGACAACTTTAGGGATTACAGTGTACATACATTGAAATAAACATGCATGTTAAAAAAAAGGATGTATTTTCTAAAGAAATATGTTCATTTTATTTTCCAAATGTCAAGCCTTTAATCATTCACCCATCAATTCAAATAGTGTATCTTTATTTTCTAGGTTTTGGGGACATTAAAAAATATATATATTTTTTTCACATGAACAGCAAAGCATGTGATTCTGGTGACTTTGTTAGCAGCATTTTTCAATGTTCTTGAGTATATTGTATAGCATTAATGTAATTACAAAGTATCTCTAGACTTCACATTACTTTACTAGTTGAAGATTCTCACAATGACTTGAAAAAAAAAAAAGCCTGCTGTGGCAGACCCCCTTCTATCACTCACTCGACATTGTGTCAATTGAAGTAACACAAGGGGTCTTCCTTGAGAGCCTCACATACCTCTGAACTTGAGAATAGGCCAATGAGAAATTGGCAGCCAGAATTTGCATGTCCTGCCCTCGGACATACGGGTATAAAGGGAAGTGGACGTGTCTGTTAGACAGATTTTTTCTTCAGAGCCGAGCAGTTGTGCAGCAGCAAGCTGAAGTTTCACCACTGTTCCACTCACCTCTGTTGGCAAGAAGCACTGCTGCTGGATCCTACGGCGCGTTTCCAGCGGCGTTCTTTCTCTGCACGCTGTTCAGTTCACGCCCCTGGGTGCTTCTACAATGTTTTCTCTGTCTAAAAGAGTGTTTTCCCCTCCTAAAAGAGTGTTTGCCCCTCCTAAAAGAGTTTGATTTCTCTAAAAGAGTTTATTTTCACTCATAAAAGATCAATAGACGAGCAGGCGTTGAACGTCCTTTTCAGGACGTGTTTTTTTAAAGATTCCTTTCCGCCTCTGTATAGTTCCTGGATGCGGTTGATATCTATCCAAGACCGATGGTCACAGACGCTGCCTCGTGTTTCTGGGCAGCAATCACACTTAGGCAGCTTTGTGGATGGCTCATGTACTCATTGCGAGAACATGATCATTGCAGCGTTGTGGTCGCGGCTCTCCTTTCTTAAAGTGAACACCACTTGGACTGGAACCCTCCGTCCTACCCACAGCCCTCATGGCCAGCTCTCAGCCCCAGCGTCGAGCACCCCTGCAGGCAGCGTACGCACCCCATATCCAGGACCCCCTCTAGGACCCGCAAAGACCCTAAGCGCTCCTGAAACGGAGGACCCAGGCAGTCAGACGTTCGCTCCGAAGCTGGTATCAGGTCCGTCCCCCAGCGGAGGGCTGCAGTACCCACATCAATAAAAGACTTATTTTCTCATTCCCTGTGTTATCCAGCTGATGCGTGCAGTTCTCACAACGCCCTGGCTCCAAAAACCTACAGTCCCGGCTCCCCGGACACAGTCACCTCGCCTCCGGACCTGCGACTGTCCATCCCCAGCAGGCCGGCACTGACTAGTTCCAAAGACACCGTTCCAGGCTTTTAATTATGTGGGACATTCAGTGCTCGCAGAGTCATGCGTATCAACAAACGCCACACATGTCTGAGGGTGGCACAAGTTCCAAGGCCACACATTCCCACAGTGAAGATTCTCTTACAGAAATTATGACAACATGGACAGGTCCAAGGATATTATATGTAATGCATTATTTACCTCCCATTGAACTATTATTCATTTTAAGCAGGTTTCATTTTCTTGGCATTTATGTTCGGTTTTAGTTAGGTCTATTGATGCTAAAGCTCCAGCCAAAGAACGAGTGGTACTCTATTTTTCTTGTAAACATTTTTGCTTGATTCTCTTCAACTAATTGTGTGTGTATTTGTGATGTAATATCTGGTTAATTAAATTATTAAATTCTGTGTTTTCCTACACGCAGTAGTGCGTTTTTTCTGTTTTGGGTGACTTATAATAAGTCTTGGAGTAACATGTGACAAGAAATGCTTTCAGACACAAAGGCGTGCGTTTGAAGAAATACACTTGATTATATTTTGAAGAACAGATTCGCCGTGTATTAAGAGGTGGAGTGCTCACTGTTTCAGCTGTTTTAGTTATCTGAAAATAGTTTGCAATTGCAATTAGAGTGTCGTCCAAGAGAAAGCTGCAAGTGATTTTTGACCATCTCAGGAGGTGCCTCTTAGTTTAGTTCGCTTGATTCCAACTGTGCAGTTCGTGTTTACGTGTTTGGCTTGTTGTGCATGACACCGCAGAAACTCCGCATGTAGAGGCTCGTGCTACTCTCCGCGATCCATGCACAACTTAAAACATGCCCATTTGAGAGTGAGAACCACTAATCATGACCATGAGGCGGTTACCCCATTAGACTCTACCCTCCCTAGCAACCGGGCCAATTTGGTTGCTTAGGAGACCTGGCTGGAGTCATTTAGCACAACCTGGATTCAAACTAACGACTCCAGGGGTGGTAGTCAGCATCAATACTTGCTGAGCTACACACTGCCCCGAAAACAGCATTTTTTTCAATTTTCCTTTGCTCCTGTAATGATGGCAGACTGGAGAAGACAGGATCCAATTGTAGTTCCCTTTACAAAAAGCTTCACTTGATGCTGTGCTTTGCTAAGCGCTTTGGGAACAATCCTAGTTGTGACCGAGCTGTGAATATGTGTGTAACACGTCAATGAACATTGACTGGAATTGATAGCCTCGGCTGATGTAATCATTAGATGTAGCCTCGGCTGATGTAATCATTAGATGCACTTGTGGCCGGTCTATAAATGGATGCGCCACCAGGTGTCATCAGATCCTCTTTTTCAGAGCGATTCTGTGTGTGTGTGTTTTACAACCCTGTCAAAACTTTCTTTCCTCTGCTAGGAGTTAGAATTTGTTAGGCAGTGTGCAGTGAACCTTTTCTCCTTTTCTCTTCTTTCTAAGAAAATAATATATATATTTTTAAAAGAGAGAATGACTGCCGGGGCAAACGATGTTCCCCTGTTCTCACTCTATAGCTGAAGAGGACACGCATCAGTTTTGCTCTGTTTGCGCTGCTCTCATGTTGCAGCAGGGTGGGTGCGAGCACTGCGATTTGCTTTCTGGCAAAGTGCTTCGCGTTCGCCTCGCTTGCTTCCGGGAGTCAGCATCCACGCTTAGTTCGTGGGGCTCTCGCATGGATTTGGCTGAGGAGCAAGAGACGGGTTTGTCCCTTTCTCTCGCTCTCTCCCCAAACACAGCTGGCCCTTCCGACGCCTCTTCGGTTCATGAGGGGGACCGCGATTCTCTTCCCGCCTCCGAGCTTTCCATCCGTGATAAAAAATCAGCAGAGGAATTGCTCGATGTGGTTACTCGTACGGTTGCCAGACTCCAGTTGGACTGGCCACGCCAAAAAGAGACTTCCAAACCCTCCAAGTTAGGGGATAGATTTTTATCTAGCAATCTTGGGAAGGGAATCCCTCATTAGTCCCTTCCCTTCTTTGATAACCTCCATGAAGAGCTTTCTTGCTCATGGTGGAACCCCAATTCTCTCACGTCATTATATTTGACTATCGTGGGTGCTGAGGCACGAGGATATTCAGTGATGCAGTCGGTTGAAGAGACGCTTGCGGACTATCTCTCGCCGGGCTCAGCATTGTCACTCAAAAAGCCCTCTCTCCCCTCAAAGCCTTGTAGGACAAACTCCACTTTAGTGGGAAGGGCTTATCAAGCAGCAGGTCAGGCTGGTGCTGCTCTGCACACTATGGCTGTATTACAGGTGGTTATCTCCAGGTTCCAGGAGGTGAAAAGCCATGAGGAAGCCTTCGGGCAGTTCCTCCCTCACCGCACTCAGGGGGCGCGTCCTTCGGCCCCCCAAACCCGCCTCTGTCCTGATTCTCAACAGCAAAGCATGGCGAGTCGTGCTCCTCCTCCCAGGGATTGGGGACAGTCTCGTCGCCCTCGGCAGCCCCGAAGCAAGACCTCAGGACCATAATTTCTAAAAAGAGAAAACCCTGATGGTCTTGCGCCTAGATTTAGGGGGTAGCTCCCCTCGGGATGGGGCGCATGCTTCACTTCACCCCTCCCGGTACCCCCTCGAAGCCTCTCCATTCCCGCCACCTCTTGGTGTTTCGGGTGGCAGAGGCTCCCATCAAAAGTTGGGTGTTTTCGCTGTTCTCTGCATTTATTCAGGACGCAAAACACTCGACAACCCCTCAACAGGAAGTGTTAAAATCTAATACCCATCTCAGAGATTCTGGCAGCATAGAAACTTCTGCCAGATATATACTTTTTCTGTGGGTCTTAAGAACAGTAGGAAAGGGCGTCAGGATTTAATTCACCGCTGCCTTCCGTGTTTCAACGGCGTGATTCTCACTACCATAAACCGGATTTCTTTTTTATGTCTACTGTGAAAATCAAATCTCCTGGTTAAAGGGGCCATGGAATGTGTTCCCCTTCCAGAAAGAGAGTTAGGTTATTACACTATGTACTTCCTGGTTCCCATGGAGGGTGAGGGGTAGTGTCTGGCTTAGATCTTAAAGCTTGAACTGCCCAGTCTGTGTGTTCAAGTCCTAGATGCTGCCTATCAAGACGATCATGTCTCAAGCCCTACATCTCGTTTGGCTGGTCACCATTGATCTTATGACACACTTCTTTACTTCATTTAGAAGTTCTGCCACAACACAGGAAGTTCCTGAGGTTTGCTTTTGGGGCGAAGTCTTCCAGTGTCAGGTTCTTCCATTCGACCTAGCCCCTTTTACCCGCACATTCACAAATGCATGATGTAGCGCTGGCACCTTTGCGACTCCGGGGCATCTGCATTCTGAATTATGTAGACGACTGGCTGATCTTAGCGCAGTTCCAGGAACTGGCAGTTCAGCACAGGGATATCGTCATAGTTCATCTGGTTTCTCTGGGGTTAAGGCTCAACACCAAGAAAAGCGTCCTCTCTCCCACTCAGAACACTGTCTATCGGGGCATCGTATGGAGTTCAGTCACAATGCGGGCACAACTGTCTCCCGCTAGAATTGAGTCCATTCAGATCACCCTGAGCAAAGTCAGGCTAGGTCAAGGTTGCACTTTTATCAGTATCAACGATTTCCAGGTCTCAGGGCGACAGTGTCCTCAGTGATCCCTCTGGACCTTCTGCTCATGAAACCATTTTTGTTGTGGCTCAAAGCCAGGGGATTTCTTCCAAGGGCCAAAACCCCATGGCTAATAAGGGTTATGTGCCTCGGGCTTCGTTCCCTTTCTATGTGGTTTAGACCCCGTTTTTTTTGCCTTGGGTCCCACTCTAGGTGCGTCTTGTTGTCGCAGGCTGCTAACGACAGACGCCTCCCTGATGGGCTGGGTAGCGGCCTTAAGTGGTCGTCCAGCTTAAGGGGATAGGAGGGTCGTCAGCTCGGTTGTCACATTCACTGTCTCTAGTTGATATCTGTATTTCTGGCCCTGAAATACTTCCTCCTGAGGCTGCCATGTCTTGGTGCGGGTGGGCAATACAGCAGTAGCCTCTCACATAAATCATAAGGGAGATCCACGTTCTTGTCATCTGTATTTCTGATGTGTCGGATTCTCTTTAGGGCCCAGGGCAAGCTCCTGTCACTCAGGGCAGTTATATCCCTGGATGCACGTATGTGGGAGCAGATTTACTGTCCAGACAGAAAATACCAATGGGGGAGTGAAAACTCCACCCTAAGGTAGTAGTTGGCCAGAGTTCGCCAGCAAGGGTCTTGCTTCTTACTGATAGCACTGCGCTGGCCGAAAAGGGTTTGGTTCTCGGAGTTCATTTCTTTCCTCGACGGCTCGCCTTAGGCAATTCTGAACAGGAAGGATCTTCTATCTCAGGCACAGGGGACAATATTTTAGCCCTGCCCCGAATTGTGGAATCTTTCATGCTTGGCCCCTAAAGGTACCAACTGAGGGACACAGGGCTTTCTCCTGAGCTTATCGAGACCATTTTAAATGCGGGCTTCTTCCACTTGGAACAAGTTTGGGTGAGATCGTATAGGGCAGAAGAGGACCTCTTTGCCTCTATGAACAGTGCAATGTCTCCTCTACTTCTCCCTGAGTCACCCAGCCCCCTTGGGTCTGGACGTTAAGACACATACATGACCCAGAATGCATCTGTATGCGTTTCTTTCCCCGGTTTCTCTGCTCCCGGGAGTCTTGGCCAATGTTCACCAGCAAGGGTCTTGCCTCCTACTAATGGCACTGCGCTGGCCGAACAGGATATGGTTCTTGGAGTTAATATGTCTCCTCGATGATTCGCCTTGGGCGATTCCGAACAGGGAGGACCTTCTTTCTCAGGCTCAGGGGACATATTCATCCTCAGCACGAATTGTGAAACCTTTCATGATTGGCCCCTGTAGGGTACCAACTGAGGTTCACAGGGCTTTCTCCTGAGGTTATCGAGACCATTTCAAGTACTAGGGCTCCCTCCACTTGGAACTGATCTAGGTAGATTTTACAGGGCAGAAGAGGACCTCTTCGCCTCTCTTGATAGCGCAATGTCTCTTCTACTTCTCCCCGAGTCACCCAGTCCCCCCCCGTGGGGGCTGATCGTGGTGGTGTATACATGGCACAAATGTGCCTGCATGCGTTTCTTTCTAATAAGTTCATATTACAGAACCAGCTAACTGCCAGTTTGCTTCAGTTCTGGATTTTCTGTAGAAAGAACTGTCAGCGGGCACTTGCCTCGCCACTGCCAGGTTCTATGTGGCCTCCTCTTCGGTTTGCCACGCCTTGGTGGGCGGGGTGCCCCCTAAGAGGCATCCTTGCTAGGACCTCTTCATAGGGTAAGACCCCCCTTTTAAACCTCTAGAGTCAGCGTTTGGTAGACTTCTGATTCTCAAGATGGTCTTTCTTATGGCAATTACGTCTCTAAGGAGACTTGGGTACCTACAGGCTCTGTCTATTTTGCAGGCCTGTTTTGAGTTTTCCCCAGGTATGACCAAAAGCATTCTTTGCACCCTCACCCTGACTACCTGCCCAAGGTGCCTTTCGCGACCCTTGGCCGGTTATTCTCTCCTTGCCTTCTGCTCCCTGCCATTTGTAACGCCGGAGTAGCTAAGACTTCTCAGACTTTTTCCAGTCTGTACCCTTCAGACTTATGTTCACTGCATTTGCTAGTGGTGTAAAGTCAGGGCAGCAATTCTTCACTTGGAAGCCGTGACCGGGTGGCGGTCACCTCCTGGCAGACTATGTCCCTTTGGGTGAGTAACATTACTGCCCGGGCCTACGAGGCGCGTGGTCAAGCTTCGCCAGTAGGTGTTAGGGCGCACTCTACCAGAGGGCTCTCCTCCTCTAAAGCCTTGGCTAGAGGTCTCCCTCTGCAGCAAGTTTGTGATGTGGCAGGGTGGTCCTCTCCACGCACATTCATTAGACTTTTATGGTTTGGATTTTCTTGCCACTCGGGGCTCTTATGCATTTGAGTTGACATCTCGAGCTCATGTCTGAACAAGTTTGTGATGCGGCAGGATGGTCATCGCCGCACACATTCCTTAAATTTTATAGTTTTGATGTTTATGCTACTCCGGGCTCTTACGCCCTTGAGTCGACATCTCAAGCTCATGTCTGAGACCTCTCGCATTCTTGTGAGCACACTTCACAACCGTAGGGGTCCAGTTTTTGTAAAGGGAACGTCTCGGGTTACGTATGTAACCCTTGTTCCCTGAAGAAAGCGGAACGAGATGCTGCGCTGTTTTGCCACACTGGGATGCCCAGGACTGCTCTTCAAAAAGAAGTATCTGACGAGACCTGGTGATGCATCCATTTATAGCCTGGCCACAGGTGCATCTAATGATTACATCAGCCGAGGCTATAAATTCCGGTCAATGTGACACATTGACGTGTTACACACATATTCACAGCTCGGTCACAACTAGGATTGTTCCCAAAGCGCTTAGCAAAGTGCAGCATCTCGTTCCGCTTTTTTCAGGGAACAAGGGTTACATACGTAACCCGAGACGTTTTTAATAAAAACCGATGGGATTGGTACTGAACAGACTGGTAGCTTGCATCTGACAGGTGCTGGCCACTGGACTAAGCAACAGACTGGTCGATGGCCACTGGGGACTGGACAGGGTCATCAACAGTCTCAGGGAACTGGACAGGCTCGTCAACAGCCTCAGGGAACTGGACTGGCTCGTCGATGGCCTCAGGGAACTGGAGAGGCTCGTCGACAGCCTCAGGGAACTGGACAGGCTTGTCGACGGCCTCCATGGCCGTGAGCACTGGTAATGGCAGGGGAATGACCTCCGTGGCTGTGAGCACTCGCAGGGGAATGACCTCCATAGCCGTGAGTTCTGGCAGCAGCAGAGGAACAATCTCTGTGGCCGTGAGCACTGGCAGCGACTGGGAAGAAGTCCTTCTCCTCATCCTCTTCTGGACAGCCTGGAGCACTGATGTCGGAACAGCCTCCATGGCAAAGGACATTGTCTCTGAGATGGACGAGGCTTCAAGCGCTGGCTCTGGGATGGACGAGGTCTCAGGCGCTGACTCTGGGATGGACGAGGTCTCTTGCACTGGCTCTGGGACAGACGAGGTCTCAGGTGCTGGCTCGTTGACTGTGGCAGGTGTGGACGCTGGCTCAGTGACCGTGACATGCATGGGTGCTGGCTCATTGACCATGGCAGGCATGGTCAGCTGGACCACTGAGTTGGGAACCACTGGTACCTATGTTATGGGAAGCCTTGAGAGCCGCATCAGGACTGGAGCAGTACCCCACTAGGGCTGAAACGATTAGTCCATGTTATCGACAACGTCAACAAAAATTTTAGTTGTTGAATAGTTGTTTGACCTCATTTAACGTAACATGAGATCACATTAAACTCTGCGGTTCGCGCCTGACAGGGGAGAGGAAGGATTACACAGATCACAGTCCAGATGCACTCTAAACTTTCCAAACAGCTTCAGATGATGTAGATTGCAAAGTATGAGGGAATTATACAAAAATACCAAATAAGTATACAGAAGCACTCTCATTGTGGAATAAAGGAGCCAGAGCTCTTTAAAGGAAACACCCCGGCATTGCAGATTTAATGCAGTTATATTAAATGTATTATATCTTTATTAAAGTACAAATAATACAGAAGCAGATAATATAAATAACTACAAACTTCGAAACTGGCATTTCTCTGTGCGGTCAGTGCCTCTTCTATGAGTTGCGCGAATGTCCCTATCTAAGGGGTAGAGGTTGAAACTGCATCCGGCTTCGACACTTTGTCACAGTGATGCTCATCCCTCAAGCACGCACGCTTAATACAGCTAGATTATAATGTGATGGCTCGCAAATTATTGAATCATAATTTATGCCACTGTGCATTTCTTATCGTGAAGAAAATTGGCAATACGCAGCTGTAATAAGAGTGAAGTGAGCAACAAAGGTGTGAGAGGGTAGTCTTTGCCTCATTATACACTGCGACAAAATATGTTATTGATTTGTTTTGTTTTGGCTTGTTTTCTAGTATAAAAATGGTAAACTCCTTGAAAACAACATACATTTAATTTAGCAGCTATACTGCAGAAGAAAAAAAAAATTATTTGAGAATGTTGAATATAATGTTAAAAATACTAATATTTTAAAATATCTAAAAATCCTTTAAAAAATATGCATTAACCTGAGAAGCATCATATAAGATGTTTAGACTTGCTTTTAGAGAACAGATCTGGAATATCTGAAATAAGTATATTTTGTATTTACTGCACTGCAGAAGTATAATCAATTTCAAAAATACACTTATATTTAAGATACATTCTCTTAAAGCAAGTCTAAATATCTTATATGATGCTTCTCAAGTAACAGTATCTTGTTTTAAGGCTTTTTAGACAATTTGAAATGGAAAACAAGACAAAAACATTGATAATATGATTTTTTGCAGTAGATTTCTTTACTTAAACTTTATTATAACATATTTTTTCCCCTTTATATCAGTGAATGCCATTTAGATGTATTTTGTCCTCGTTATTGTTAGTAAGCATGTTTAATACAACCTTTTATGTCAGGGAACAAGCCGAATAATCAGTAAGAGCTAATTATTAATCATTGCAATAATCGCTGAGTAGTCGAATAATCATTCTAATAATCGTTAGATTAATCGATTATCAAATCATTAGTTGCAGCCCTGTACCCCACTGTGTAGGGGTAGGAACTTAGCAGTAGGGCATAATCTATGTACTGTTAGATGAATTGATGGGCTTGTTGAGCCCAAATCGAAATAGGTCCTTTAACATGAGCTCTCCCTTTGAGCTCTCCCAAGTTTACACAATCTGTGAGGGCACAAAAAGCTCAGTGAATTCTTGTGTCACCCTCCTGCTTCAGAGATATCAGTTCTACTGCTGGATCCATTTCTTAGGCAGGATCCAATAGCAGTTTTGAATAAAAAGTTGTAAAAAACACAAAACACTAGAGATTACGCAAAACTAGAACACAAAGCACATTACAGACTGAATAAACAGAACAATGAACAGAGGAAAACTCAGGGATTAAATACACAGAGAATAATGAGCAAACAAGGAACACCTGGGACTAATGAACAGTGTTGGGTTTCTTTCAGAAAGTAATCCACTACTGATTACTAATCACTTTCGAATTTAATTTAGATTACTTTACTAATGAATTCATCTGTAATGTAATTAGATTACTTTGAAGTTACTTTCTAAAACCAATCAAATCTGCGGGGAAAGCAATATGACAAAGAGAGCAACTTAAAATTGATCCAATGCATTTCTAAAAATGCAACTTTCTTATCTCAAATATGCTAAAGTAGTATCTTCAGGTCTGTGTGTGTCCGCTATCTACAACCTTCTTAGCTGTGTGTGGCATGTATGTGTACAGTAAACTTGTTTACCTGTGTTTGTGTTGGTGTGAAAGACAGAAAAAGAAAACAAATTAACTGAAAACATTTCTGAAAACCCATTTGCAGACAGCTTTGATAGTAAAACCATTATGTATTTTAATGCTTGTTGTTTCTTTTTGGTGTGCATATACAGGTTTGTTTGTGTGTTGCATCATGCATGTCTGTTTGTGTGTGTACATGTGTAGCATGTGTGTTGGATTATTTCTACCTCCCTGCTTGTGCTCGGACTAATTGAGTATCCTTTATCGCTTGCGTATCTGTAATGCTATAGCATTGCTTTTGTGTTTTATTTTGTACAAAATAAAGAGCATAAAAAGCTATTTTCTTCAAGATGCTGTTCTGCAAATGTTTTCATATACACCCAAAACCGATCCTCTCTCCTCCCGCGGCAGCTGCAGAAGGACACGCGAGGGAGGCGCACGAATATGGGGTAGAGCGTGGAGATTTAAGGAGGATTTGTTGCAGTTGTTGTGTCGAACTCTGTTTCCCTGTCTGGATCTGTTCCCCAAAGCAGATCTGTATTGGGGGAACATTATCTGACGGTAAAATTCTCCGCTGTCAGAATGCGTTCCTCAAT
The DNA here is from genome assembly GCF_025860055.1 of Xyrauchen texanus. Lineage (NCBI taxonomy): Eukaryota > Metazoa > Chordata > Actinopteri > Cypriniformes > Catostomidae > Xyrauchen > Xyrauchen texanus. The sequence goes on from NC_068307.1 coordinate 39,102,746, forward strand.
GCACAAACCTAAGCCTAACCCTTCCCTACCCTACCCCAACCATAACCATATACCCTGTCGGGGCTAGGGGAAACTGATTCCGATGGGGAACACAATTCAATACAACACTTGCGTGCCTCAGCCAGGGCTGGGAGCACGCTGACACAGAGCTCACTGAGACTGATTGTGAGTGCTTAAAAACTTGAAATGCTTCACTTTAGTTTTCAATTTGATTAAAAAAACGACACTCTGCTGCATCCATAGTAATGCCACTCACTCATCTGCCTTCACCTTGATATGTTTCCTCTATGCCATGGTGGTTTGTTAGAGCGCATGCTCATTAGCTAACACAGCAACATACATTGATGTACCAAGATAGGATCTTAAGACATTTTAAAATGCATTCTCTACTATCGGGAAGACACGCAGGCTTGAGTGAGGTTTAAGATGCCATTTATTTGATGAATGTAAAACAGAAAAGTAATGTCTCTCTTTGGCGTAGGCCCCGTCTGGCGGTCCGAGGGAGTTGTACTATACTAGAAAGACATTTGATATGAAAACCCTCCGACGAGGGAAGAGTTGATTGGGTATCTTTGCCGAAGGTGGACAATGTGTGTAAAGCCATATGATAATGGCGATGTTGCGTGCAATCCCTTCGTTGAAAGACATTTGATATGAAAGCCCTCCGATGAGGGAAGAGTTGTTTAGGTATCTTTGCCGAAGTTGGGCAACGTGTGTAAAGCCATACGATAATGGCGACATTGAGTGCAGTCCCTTCGTTGAAAGACATTTAATTGTGAAAACCCTCCGGCAAGGGAAGAATTGTTTGGATATCTTTGCTGAATGGTGGGCGACGTGCATAAAGCCATACGATAAAGGTGATGCTGCGTGCATTCCCTTTGTTGTAAATTTTTTTTATGGTTATCTTTGCCAGGGTTACAGCATGTATAGAGCCATGCGATAATGGTGATGTTGTCATGCAATACCTTGAAGGATATCCCGTTATGGTGCCAGCTTTCCAGCTAGGGCGGCTGGCTTGTGCAATGCCCATACAAAGGAACCATACTTTTTTTTTTTCTTGGTCAAAAATGGTCAAGCATGTTTATTACAAGATTCCAATTAATGAATATTTGGCGTAATTATGTAGTTTCATATATACATCTTTGGATATACAAGGTATTTTTGATCATCCAAGCATCTGGAACAGATTTGTTTCACTTCAAGTTTCTATGAGAAATCAAACTAAACCAACATCATTCAGTTCTTATTTCTATAGCGCCAGTTATAACATTCTGACAGTACATTATTATAGCATTTACTGAGGACTGTGCTTTTTTTTATTTATTTTTTTTTTATTCTTTTTCCCTTTTTATACAGAACGAACAACACAAAAAAACAACAGTTCAGGCAGACCTTAAATGCACAATTCTCAATAAAATAAAATAAAAAGATAGGTTACAAGGGAAGATACATAAACATTCACAGGAATAGGCTTCCCGTTTTGAGCCAACACAACAGATTTCAAGAAGAATGTAAGCAATCGTCCAAAGTGAGAGAAACATAGTCCAAATAGGGTGTCCATATCCGTTTGAATACGTCTGTTGAAGAATGTAATATACATGTTAAAAATTCCATTGGGATGAGCTCTTTCACAAGGTTATGCCATTTTTTAATTGAAGGAGTTTTTTCACTTATCCAAAACATCAAAATGTTCTTTCTTGCAGCAAAAGTTAAAATTCTAAAAAGTCTTTCTTGATATTTATTCAAAATAATACCAGCCGGCAGACCTAGAATAAATGAACAAGGATCAACATCAATTATCATTCTCAGAATATTGCCAATGTGGTCTGCTATTTTCTTCCAAAACAACTGAATTTTGTGACAAGACCAAATACAGTGAATATAATTACCAACTGACATTTTGCATTTTGAGCAATTGGGGGAAAGTTTGGGGTCCATTTTATTTCTAATATAAGGGGTGATATGTAGCCGACGTATTATTTTGAATTGAATAGCACGTGCTCTGTTACACACTGATATTCTTTTAGCATGATCCCAGACTAAATCCCAATCCTCTCTGGAGATATTTACTGCAAAATCACTTTCCCACATCTGTCTAAGATTATCTGTGTAAATATAATTGGTTAACGCGGGTCCGCCGACAGGGGAAAATACATCACGGGGAGTTAGCCTGAAGAGGGAACTATGCCCATGGAGCCCGACCCCAGTACAGAGCCCTGAGACTCGTAGTGGGTCTAGCCGCGAGTTGCTCCGCTGAATTCGCAGGCCAGAAGTCTAGGGAGGAACAGCCTCCAGGCAGCGACGCTCGGGAATGCTCGGGCTTGCGCATGGTGAATGACATGTGAATGAACCTTGACCGAGTTGCCCTCATGAGATCACGCGATTGCCTGCCATTACTATGAGAGTGAATGCGCTGTTGACATGAAATACTGGTTTTTGATACTGATGCGGATGCGTTATGATGAACAGACAAAATGAAGCACAGCCATTTACAGTGCTAGGTCTAGTGCTGTGGCAGGAGGGACACAACGTCTCGTTCCCTCCCTCGGGGAAAGAGGTTACAACAGTAACCATGACTTTCCCCTTCTGTGAGTGCATGTAGCCCTTCCCAACGCCCCCTCAAATAATTTTGCATACCACCTTAGGTTTTCCCACCCCCCTGAGGGGGAAAATGGTGTTACATGCCTAGCATGGGAGCAAGCCCAGCAGCCGCAGCCTTCTCTCTCACTATGTCTCTCACAGAACTCGTCATGCTGGGTGCTGAGGCGAGACTGTAGGTAAGGTAACTGTCCGGTCCGCAAATGTCCTATTCTTTCAGGAGGGGAAGACCCTGCGAAGGCCACACCCTGTCCAGTCCAGGGGGAGGAATGTGTGGCAAATACACCACGAGGGATGTGAAGCTGGACGTGGGGTACGGCGCGTTGGTAGGTCCAGCCTAATGAAGGGGGGACTCTACAAGCACAGGGCCAAGGCAGTGGGGCTGCCCGAGGGAAACGCGGGTCCGCCGACAGGGGAAAATACATCACGGGGAGTTAGCCTGAAGAGGGAACTATGCCCATGGAGCCCGACCCCAGTACAGAGCCCTGAGACTCGTAGTGGGTCTAGCCGCGAGTTGCTCCGCTGAATTCGCAGGCCAGAAGTCTAGGGAGGAACAGCCTCCAGGCAGCAACGCTCAGTGGCTGACCTGGGACAGAAGGTGCACTGGATCACTTTGGTGAAGGGCGCAAGGTGCAAGCGGAACACCCGGTCGGTTGTGCCGCGTTACCGAGTTCTACCGGCTCGGACTTGACAAAGCACGGGACGAGACCGACTCAACCCTTAGATTGTAAAATCTGGCAAAGGTATTGGGTGTTGCCCAGCCCTCTGCTCTGCAGATGTCTGCTAGGGAGGTGCCGTGGCTCAGTGCCCACAAGGACACCACACTTCTAGTAGAGTGTGCTCGGACATGCAGGGGGGCGGGCAAGCCCTGGGTTTGATAGCCGTGAAGGCTGTGGGGAGGAGAGAGGATTCCAGTCCAAGCCCACTCACTCCGGCAGCCCGGGAAAGCATGTCGGCCATCTGCGCGTCTGCCTCAGACTGGGCGCATCTTCCGCATCAGACGCCTGGACACTCTCCGATGCAGTGGTGATGTCATCATCCAAGCCTGGGGGCTCGAGGGAGAATGCCGGCTGGCCATGCGGCGAGTCGCACTCATACCGAACCTGGCCGGAAGCACACGAGCGTGTTGGGGGGCAGGTGGTTCGTGGGGATTTACCAGGCGAAACAGAGCCCGTTGTCCATGCAAATTCTGTCTGCCAACTTGACATTGGCCTTTTCTCAGGTTCAGAGGTATGATTCGGCATCCGAGAAGACTCCTTGTGTCACTTCCTTCGACACAACGTCGAGAGAGTGACAGAAGGGGAATGAAGCCTACCTTTTGTTCATTGGATGTTGTCCATCCTTGCTTTTTACTAGATACACTTGACATTATAAATCCTAGTTTATTATCAATAATTACCAGTAGTTTGACAAATGAAATAGTTCCATCTTATTAGTGGTGCTTGCCAAAGGCAAGGCATCACTATTGTTATTCGCCATACTTATTATTAGTGGTGCTTGCAAAGCATCACTATTGTAATCTCACATACTTATTAGTGGTGCTTGCAAAGCATCACTATTGTAATCTCACATACTTATTTTTAGTGGTGCTTGCCAAAGGCAAGGCATCACTATTGTTATTCGCCATACTTATTAGTGGTGCTTGCCAAAGGCAAGGCATCACTATTGTTATTCGCCATACTTATTAGTGGTGCTTGCAAAGCATCACTATTGTAATCTCACATACTTATTATTTTTATTTTTATTTTTTAATTATATCTCCGTACAAAACTTCGGCACCTAACTCGTCCCGCACCGTTTGGTGTAGACCCACGAATGAGGTGTCAAATCGAACGGCCAATTGAGGACACGTGTGCTATGACTTTTATAAGCGATCGGGGGTACGGTATTTGCCCCAGGGGCAAAAAAACGGCTGAAAAATCCCATAGACTTAACATTGCGACAAAAGTTGACGCATCAAAGCTCCGAGCGAGGATTTCGCAGAAACGTGTGATTTGCTACATTTGAAGAGGCTGGCAGGCTCTGTAAGAGCATGCCTCAATATGGGGTAAAAGTTGCACCCCTGGGGGGCAGGAGATGCCCAAATTTGCCCCAATTGACTTACAATGGTGTAGGATGGCCCATGAAATGAAATTGCATAGGGATTTTGTATTGAACATAGCTCTGGATCACAGTGTCATAGAGACGAGGGGGCGGGCTCATTTTACTCAGACGACCAATCAGTCTCTCAGGATCATTGTGAAGCTATCAAGCCACGCCCTTGCAACCATTTAGAGCACCTTAGCAACAAGTCCCATAGACTTCTATTGAAACAGATCAAAGGGATATCTCCGGATAGAAGTGTCATAGAAACACAAGGGTGATCTCGTTTGACTCGGAGAGCAAACAGCCAATCATGAATCACTTCAACACTTCCTAGACCATCACTAGCAACCACTGTCGAAAGCACCTTAGCAACCAAAATCCATAGAGGGATATCTTCCATTCTGAATGTCACAGAGGCAAGGGAGTTGGTTTATATCATTCATACTGACAAGCAGCCTTTGGAGTTTCATGATTGGCAGCTGCCAAGCCACTCCCTAGCAACTAAACAGAGTACCCTAGCAACAGTTTAGCAATAACAATATCTCTGCACCAGAAAATCAGAGAGACTTCTGGGTTGATTTATTTCAATCAGGATGGCAAGGTGACTTGATAAGTATCACTATGGTAACTGCCTAGCAACCAGATGGGGTTACCCTAGCAACCGAGTAACAAATCGCATATCTATGCACCAGAAAATCAGAGAGACTTCTGGGTTGAATTATTTCAATCAGGATGGCAAGGACACTTGATTAGTATCACTATGGTAACTGCCTAGCAACCAGATGGGGTTACCCTAGCAACAGAGTAACAAATCACATATCTCTGCATCAGAAAAACGTAGAGACTTCCGGGTTGACTTATTTCAATCAGGATGGCAAGGACACTTGATTATTATCACTATGGTAACTACCTAGCAACCAGATGGGGTTACCCTAGCAACCGAGTAACAAATCACATATCTCTGCATCAGAAAAACGTAGAGACTTCCGGGTTGACTTATTTCAATCATGATGGCAAGGACACTTGATTAGTATCACTATGGTAACTGCCTAGCAACCAGATGGAGTTACCTTAGCAACCGAGTAACAAATCACATATCTCTGCATCACAAAAACATAGAGACTTCCGGGTTGACTTATTTCAATCAGAATGGCACGGACACTTCATTAGTATCACTATGGTAACTGCCTAGCAACCAGATGGGGTTACCCTAGCAACCGACTAACAAATCACATATCTCTGCATCACAAAAACGTAGAGACTTCCGGGTTGACTTATTTCAATCAGGATGGCAAAGACACTTCATTAGTATCACTATGGTAACTGCCTAGCAACCAGATGGGGTTACCCTAGCAACCGATTAACAAATCACATATCTCTGCATCACAAAAACATAGAGACTTCTGGGTTGACTTATTTCAATCAGGATGGCACGGACACTTCATTAGTATCACTATGGTAACTGCCTAGCAACCAGATGGGGTTACCCTAGCAACCGACTAACAAATCACATATCTCTGCATCACAAAAACGTAGAGACTTCCGGGTTGACTTATTTCAATCAGGATGGCAAAGACACTTCATTAGTATCACTATGGTAACTGCCTAGCAACCAGATGGGGTTACCCTAGCAACCGAATAACAAATCACATATCGCTGCATCACAAAAATGTAGAGACTTCCGGGTTGACTTATTTCAATCAGGATGGCAAAGAGACTTGATTAGTATCAATATGGTAACTGCCTAGCAACCAGATGGGGTTACCCTAGCAACCGAGTAACAAATCACATATCTCTGCACCAGAAAATAGTAGAGACTTCCGGGTTGACTTATTTCAATCAGGATGGCAAGGAGACTTCATTACTATCACTATGATAACTGCCTAGCAACCAGATGGGGTTACCCTAGCAACCGAGTAACAAATCACATATCTCTGCACCAGAAAATAGTACAGACTTCTGGGGGTTGACTTATTTCAATAAAGATGGCAAGGAGACTTGATTAGTATCACTATGGTAACTGCCTAGCAACCAGATGGGGTTACCCTAGCAACAGAGTAATAAATCACATATCTCTGCAACAGAAAATAGTAGAGACTTCTGGGTTAACTTATTTCAATCAGGATGGCAAGGAGACTTCATTTCTATCACTATGGTAACTGCCTAGCAACCAGTTGGTGTTACCCTAGCAACCGAGTAACAAATCACATATTTCTGCATCACAAAAACTTAGAGACTTCTGGGTTGATTTATTTCAATCAGGATGGCAAGGAGACTTCATTAGTATCACTATGGTAACTGCCTAGCAACCAGATGGGGTTACCCTTGCAACTGAAAACAAATCACATATCGCTGCACCACAAAAATAGTACAGACTTCTGGGTTGATTTATTCCAATCAGGATGGCAAAGAGACTTGATTAGCATCACTATGGTAACTGCCTAGCAACCAGATGGGGTTACCCTAGCAACCGAGTAACAAATCACATATCTCTGCACCAGAAAATAGTACAGATTTCTGGGTTGATTTATTTAACTCAGGATGGAAAGGAGCCATGTATTGTATTACCTTGGTAACTGCATAGCAACCACATGGGCTTACCCTAGCAACCTAGTAACAAATCACATATTTCTGCACCAGAAAATCATACAGACTTCCGGGTTGATTTATTTACGACCGTGATTTTTGTTCTCTTCGAGTTACAGCATGCTGTTTGACGAGTTTCGCCACGGCAAGCACCACTCACATTTTCTTCAGGAAATGTACCCATCTAGTTAGTGGTGCTTGCAAAGCCTCACTATTGTAATCTCACATACTTATTAGTGGTGCTTGCAAAGCATCACTTTTGTAATCTCACATACTTATTATGTTTATTTTTATTTTTATTTTTATATCTCTTAACAAAATTTCGCACCTAACTCGTCCCAAGCACCGCTTAGCGTAGACCCACGAATGAGGTGTCAAATCGAACGACCTATTGATGACACGTGTGCTATGACTTTTATAAGCTTATCGGGTACGGTATTTGCCCCAGGGGCAAAAAGCGCCGAAAAATCCCATAGACTTAACATTCCGACAAACTTTGACGCGTCACAGCTCCGATCGAGGATTTCACAGAAACGTGTGATTTACCACATTTAAAGAGGCTGGCAGGCTCTGTAAGAGCATACCTCAATACGAGGTAAAAGTTGCACCCCTGGGGGGCAGGAGCTGCCCAAAAATGCCCCAATTGACTTATAATGGTGTAGGACGGCCCATGAAATGAAATGGCATAGGGATATTTTATTAAACATAGCTCTGGATCACAGTGTCATAGAGACAAGGGGGTGGGCTCATTTCACTCAGATGACCAATCAGTCTCTCGGGATCATTGTGAAGCTATCAAGCCATGCCCTAGCAACAATTTAAGGCACCTTAGCAACAAGTCCCATAGACTTCTAATGAAAGACATCAAAGGGATATCTCCGGATAGAAGTGTCATGGAAACACAAGGGTGGTCTCGTTTGACTCGGGGCAGCAAACAGCCAATCATGAATCACCTGAACACTTCCTAGCCCCGCCCTAGCAACCATTGTCGAGCACCTTAGCAACCAAAATCCATAGAGGGATATCTTCCATTCTGAATGTCACAGAGGCATGGGAGTTGGTTTATATAATTCATACTTACAAGCAGCCTTTGGAGTTTCATGAATGGCAGTTGCCAAGCCACTCCCTAGCAACTAAACAGAGTACCCTAGCAACCGTTTAACAATAACTATATCTCTAAACCAGAAAATCATAGACACTTCTGGGTTGATTTATTTCAATCAGGATGGCAAGGAGACTTGATTAGTATCACTATGGTAACTGCCTAGCAACCAGATGGGGTTACCCTAGCAACCGAGTAACAAATCACATATCTCTGTATAAGAAAAACGTAGAGACTTCCGGGTTGACTTATTTCAATCATGATGGCAAGGACACTTGATTAGTATCACTATGGTAACTGCCTAGCAACCAGATGGGGTTACCCTAGCAACCGAGTAACAAATCACATATCTCTGCATAACAAAAACGTAGAGACTTCAGGGTTGACTTATTTCAAACAGGATGGCAAGGAGACTTCATTAGTATCACTATGGTAACTGCATAGCAACCAGATAGGGTTACCCTAGCAACCGAGTAACAAATCACATATCTTTGCACCACAAAATATTAGAGACTTCCGGGTTCACTTATTTCACTTAGGATGGCAAGGACACTTGATTAGTATCACTATGGTAACTGCCTAGCAACCAGATGGGGTTACCCTAGCAACCGAGTAACAAATCACATATCTCTGCATCACAAAAACGTACGGACTTCCGGGTTGACTTCTTTCAATCAGGATGGCAAGGAGACTTCATTAGTATCACTATGGTAACTGCCTAGCAACCAGATGGTGTTACCCTAGCAACCGAGTAACAATTCACATATCTTTGCACCACAAAATAGTAGAGACTTCCGGGTTGACTTATTTCACTCAGGATGGCAAGGACACTTGATTAGTATCACTATGGTAACTGCCTAGCAACCAGATGGCGTTACCCTAGCAACCGAGTAACAAATCACATATCTCTGCACCAGAAAATAGTCGAGACTTCCGAGTTGACTTATTTCACTCAGGATGGCAAGGAGACTTGATAAGTATCACTATGTTAACTGCCTAGCAACCAGATGAGGTCACCCTAGCAACCGAGTAACAAATCACATATCTCTGCACCAGAAAATCATACAGACTTCTGGGTTGATTCATTTCAATCTGGATGGCAAGGACACTTCATAAGTATCACTATGGTAACTGCCTAGCAACCACATGGGGTTACCCTAGCAACCGAGTAACAAATCACATAACTCTGCACCAGAAAATAGTACAGACTTCCGGGTTGACTTATTTCACTCAGGATGGAAAGCAGCCATGTATTGTATTACCTTGGTAACTTCATAGCAACCACATAGGGTTACCCTAGCAACCAAGTAACAAATCACATATCTCTGCATCAGAAAAATGTAGAGATTTCTGGGTTAGTTTATTTCAATCAGGATTTCAAGGAGACTTGATAAGTATCACTATGGTAACTGCCTAGCTACCAGATGGTGTTACCCTAGCAACAGAGTAACAAATCACATATCTCTGCATCAGAAAAATGTAGAGACTTCCGGGTTGACTTATTTCAATCAGGATGGCAAGGAGACTTCATTCGTATCACTATGGTAACTGCCTAGCAACCAGATGGGGTTACCCTAGCAACCGAGTAACAAATCACATATCTCTGCATCAGAAAAACGTAGAGACTTCCGGGTTGACTTATTTCAATCAGGATGGCAAGGAGACTTGATTAGTATCACTATGGTAACTGCCTAGCAACCAGATGGGGTTACCCTAGCAACAGAGTAACAAATCACATATCTCTGCATCAGAAAAACGTATAGACTTCCGGGTTGACTTATTTCACTCAGGATGGCAAGGAGACTTCATTAGTATCACTATGGTAACTGCCTAGCAACCAGATGGGGTTACCCTAGCAACCGAGTAACAAATCACATATCTTTGCACCACAAAATAGTAGAGACTTCCGAGTTGACTTATTTCACTCAGGATGGCAAGGACACTTGATTAGTATCACTATGGCAACTGCCTAGCAACCAGATAGGGTTACCCTAGCAACCGAGTAACAAATCACATATCTCTACCCCAGAAAATAGTACAGACTTCTGGGTTCACTTATTTCAATCAGGACGGCAAGGAGACTTGATTAGTATCACTATGGTAACTGCCTAGCAACCAGATGGGGTTACCCTAGCAACCGAGTAACAAATCACATATTTCTGCACCAGAAAATCGTACAGACTTCTGGGTTGATTTATTTACAGACTTCTGGGTTGATTTATTTATGACCATAATTTTTGTTCTTTTCAAGTTATAACATGCTGTTTGACGAGTTTTGCCACGGCAAGCACCACTCACATTTTCTTCTGGAAATGTACCTATCTAGTTAGTGGTGCTTGCAAAGCATCACTATTGTAATCTCACATACTTATTAGTGGTGCTTGCAAAGCATCACTATTGTAATCTCACATACTTATTAGTGGTGCTTGCAAAGCATCACTATTGTAATCTCACATACTTATTATTTTTATTAGTGGTGCTTGCAAAGCATCACTATTGTAATCTCACATACTTATTAGTGGTGCTTGCAAAGCATCACTATTGTAATCTCACATACTTATTATACTTTTTATTTTTAGTGGTGCTTGCAAAGCATCACTATTGTAATCTCACATACTTATTATTTTTATTTTTATTTTTTAATTATATCTCCGTACAAAACTTCGGCACCTAACTCGTCCCGCACCGTTTGGTGTAGACCCACGAATGAGGTGTCAAATCGAACGGCCAATTGAGGACACGTGTGCTATGACTTTTATAAGCGATCGGGGGTACGGTATTTGCCCCAGGGGCAAAAAAACGGCTGAAAAATCCCATAGACTTAACATTGCGACAAAAGTTGACGCATCAAAGCTCCGAGCGAGGATTTCGCAGAAACGTGTGATTTGCTACATTTGAAGAGGCTGGCAGGCTCTGTAAGAGCATGCCTCAATATGGGGTAAAAGTTGCACCCCTGGGGGGCAGGAGATGCCCAAATTTGCCCCAATTGACTTACAATGGTGTAGGATGGCCCATGAAATGAAATTGCATAGGGATTTTGTATTGAACATAGCTCTGGATCACAGTGTCATAGAGACGAGGGGGCGGGCTCATTTTACTCAGACGACCAATCAGTCTCTCAGGATCATTGTGAAGCTATCAAGCCACGCCCTTGCAACCATTTAGAGCACCTTAGCAACAAGTCCCATAGACTTCTATTGAAACAGATCAAAGGGATATCTCCGGATAGAAGTGTCATAGAAACACAAGGGTGATCTCGTTTGACTCGGGAGAGCAAACAGCCAATCATGAATCACTTCAACACTTCCTAGACCATCACTAGCAACCACTGTCGAGCACCTTAGCAACCAAAATCCATAGAGGGATATCTTCCATTCTGAATGTCACAGAGGCAAGGGAGTTGGTTTATATCATTCATACTGACAAGCAGCCTTTGGAGTTTCATGATTGGCAGCTGCCAAGCCACTCCCTAGCAACTAAACAGAGTACCCTAGCAACAGTTTAGCAATAACAATATCTCTGCACCAGAAAATCAGAGAGACTTCTGGGTTGATTTATTTCAATCAGGATGGCAAGGTGACTTGATAAGTATCACTATGGTAACTGCCTAGCAACCAGATGGGGTTACCCTAGCAACCGAGTAACAAATCGCATATCTATGCACCAGAAAATCAGAGAGACTTCTGGGTTGAATTATTTCAATCAGGATGGCAAGGACACTTGATTAGTATCACTATGGTAACTGCCTAGCAACCAGATGGGGTTACCCTAGCAACAGAGTAACAAATCACATATCTCTGCATCAGAAAAACGTAGAGACTTCCGGGTTGACTTATTTCAATCAGGATGGCAAGGACACTTGATTATTATCACTATGGTAACTACCTAGCAACCAGATGGGGTTACCCTAGCAACCGAGTAACAAATCACATATCTCTGCATCAGAAAAACGTAGAGACTTCCGGGTTGACTTATTTCAATCATGATGGCAAGGACACTTGATTAGTATCACTATGGTAACTGCCTAGCAACCAGATGGAGTTACCTTAGCAACCGAGTAACAAATCACATATCTCTGCATCACAAAAACATAGAGACTTCGGGTTGACTTATTTCAATCAGAATGGCACGGACACTTCATTAGTATCACTATGGTAACTGCCTAGCAACCAGATGGGGTTACCCTAGCAACCGACTAACAAATCACATATCTCTGCATCACAAAAACGTAGAGACTTCCGGGTTGACTTATTTCAATCAGGATGGCAAAGACACTTCATTAGTATCACTATGGTAACTGCCTAGCAACCAGATGGGGTTACCCTAGCAACCGATTAACAAATCACATATCTCTGCATCACAAAAACATAGAGACTTCTGGGTTGACTTATTTCAATCAGGATGGCACGGACACTTCATTAGTATCACTATGGTAACTGCCTAGCAACCAGATGGGGTTACCCTAGCAACCGACTAACAAATCACATATCTCTGCATCACAAAAACGTAGAGACTTCCGGGTTGACTTATTTCAATCAGGATGGCAAAGACACTTCATTAGTATCACTATGGTAACTGCCTAGCAACCAGATGGGGTTACCCTAGCAACCGAATAACAAATCACATATCGCTGCATCACAAAAATGTAGAGACTTCGGGTTGACTTATTTCAATCAGGATGGCAAAGAGACTTGATTAGTATCAATATGGTAACTGCCTAGCAACCAGATGGGGTTACCCTAGCAACCGAGTAACAAATCACATATCTCTGCACCAGAAAATAGTAGAGACTTCCGGGTTGACTTATTTCAATCAGGATGGCAAGGAGACTTCATTACTATCACTATGATAACTGCCTAGCAACCAGATGGGGTTACCCTAGCAACCGAAGTAACAAATCACATATCTCTGCACCAGAAAATAGTACAGACTTCTGGGGTTGACTTATTTCAATAAAGATGGCAAGGAGACTTGATTAGTATCACTATGGTAACTGCCTAGCAACCAGATGGGGTTACCCTAGCAACAGAGTAATAAATCACATATCTCTGCAATAGAAAATAGTAGAGACTTCTGGGTTAACTTATTTCAATCAGGATGGCAAGGAGACTTCATTTCTATCACTATGGTAACTGCCTAGCAACCAGTTGGTGTTACCCTAGCAACCGAGTAACAAATCACATATTTCTGCATCACAAAAACTTAGAGACTTCTGGGTTGATTTATTTCAATCAGGATGGCAAGGAGACTTCATTAGTATCACTATGGTAACTGCCTAGCAACCAGATGGGGTTACCCTTGCAACTGAAAACAAATCACATATCGCTGCACCACAAAATAGTACAGACTTCTGGGTTGATTTATTCCAATCAGGATGGCAAAGAGACTTGATTAGCATCACTATGGTAACTGCCTAGCAACCAGATGGGGTTACCCTAGCAACCGAGTAACAAATCACATATCTCTGCACCAGAAAATAGTACAGATTTCTGGGTTGATTTATTTAACTCAGGATGGAAAGGAGCCATGTATTGTATTACCTTGGTAACTGCATAGCAACCACATGGGCTTACCCTAGCAACCTAGTAACAAATCACATATTTCTGCACCAGAAAATCATACAGACTTCCGGGTTGATTTATTTACGACCGTGATTTTTGTTCTCTTCGAGTTACAGCATGCTGTTTGACGAGTTTCGCCACGGCAAGCACCACTCACATTTTCTTCAGGAAATGTACCCATCTAGTTATTTTTATTATATCTCTTAACAAAACTTCGGCACCTAACTCGTCCCGCGACCGCTTGGCGTAGACCCACGTAATGAGGTATCAAATCGAACGGCCTATTGAGGACACGTGTGCTATGACTTTTATAAGCGTATCGGGGTACGGTATTTGCCCCAGGGGCAAAAAAGCGGCCGAAAAATCCCATAGACTTAACATTGAGACAAACTTTGACGCGTCACAGCTCCAAGCGAGGATTTCAGTAGAAACGTGTGATTTGCCACATTTGAAGAGGCTGGCAGGCTCTGTAAGAGCATACCTCAATATGGGGTAAAAGTTGCACCCCTGGGGGCAGGAGCTGCCCAAAAATGCCCCAATTGACTTATAATGGTGTAGGACGGCCCATGAAATGAAAAGGCATAGGGATTTGTATTGAACATAGCTCTGGATCACAGTGTCATAGAGACGAGGGGTGGGCTCATTTTACTCAGACAACCAATCAGTCTCTCTGGATCATTGTGAAGCTATCAAGCCACGCCCTAGCAACCATTAAGAGCACCTTAGCAACAAGTCCCATAGACTTCTATTGAAAAAGATCAAAGGGATATCTCCGGATAGAAGTGTCATAGAAACACAAGGGTGGTCTCGTTTGACTCGGGACAGCAAACAGCCAATCATGCATCACTTCAACACTTCCTAGCCCCTCCCTAGCAACCATTGTCGAGCACCTTAACAACCAAAATCCATAGAGGGATATCTTCCATTCTGAATGTCACAGAGGCATGGGAGTTGGTTTATATCATTCATACTGACAAGCAGCCTTTGGAGATTCATGATTGGCAGCTGCCAAGCCACTCCCTAGCAACTACACAGAGTACCCTAGCAACCGCTTAGCAGTAACTATATCTCTGCACCAGAAAATCAGAGAGACTTCTGGGTTGATTTATTTCAATCAGGATGGCAAGGAGACTTCATAAGTATCACTATGTTAACTGCCTAGCAACCAGATGGGGTTACCCTAGCAACCGAGTAACAAATCACATATCTCTGCATCAGAAAAACGTAGAGACTTCCGGGTTGACTTATTTCAATCAGGATGGCAAGGACACTTCATTAGTATCACTATGGTAACTGCCTAGCAACCAGATGGGCTTACCCTAGCAACCGAGTAACAAATCACATATCTCTGCATCACAAAAACATAGAGACTTCCGGGTTGACTTACTTCAATCAGGATGGCAAGGAGACTTCATTAGAATCACTATGGTAACTACATAGCAACCAGATGGGCTTACCCTAGCAACCGAGTGACAAATCACATATCTCTGCATCAGAAAAACGTAGAGACTTCCGGGTTGACTTATTTCAATAAGGATGGCAAGGACACTTGATTAGTATCACTATGGTATCTGCCTAGCAACCAGATGGGGTTACCCTAGCAACCGAGTAAAAATCACATATCTCTGCATCAGAAAACGTAGAGACTTCCGGGTTGACTTATTTCAATAAGGATGGCAAGGACACTTGATTAGTATCACTATGGTATCTGCCTAGCAACCAGATGGGGTTACCCTAGCAACCGAGTAAAAAATCACATATCTCTGCATCACAAAAACATAGAGACTTCCGGGTTGATTTATTTTAATCAGGATGGCCAGGAGACTTGATTAGTATCACTATGGTAACTGCCTAGCAACCAGATGGAGTTACCCTAGCAACCCAGCAACATATCACATATCTCTGCACCAGAACACACTACAGACTTCCGGGTTGACTTATTTCACTCAGGATGGAAAGGAGCCATGTATTGTATTACCTTGGTAACTGCATAGCAACCACACGGGCTTACCCTAGCAACCGAGTAACAAATCACATATTTCTGCACCAGAACATCGTACACATTTCTGGGTTGGTTTATTTATGACCATAATTTTTGTTATTTTCAAGTTACAACATGCTGTTTGATCGAGTTTTGCCACGGCAAGCACCACTCACATTTTCTTCAGGAAATGTACCCATCTAGTTATACTTTTTATTTTTATTTTTATTATATCTCTTAACAAAACTTCGGCACCTAACTCGTCCCGCGACCGCTTGGCGTAGACCCACGTAATGAGGTATCAAATCGAACGGCCTATTGAGGACACGTGTGCTATGACTTTTATAAGCTTATCGGGGTACGGTATTTGCCCCAGGGGCAAAAAAGCGGCCGAAAAATCCCATAGACTTAACATTGAGACAAACTTTGACGCGTCACAGCTCCAAGCTAGGATTTCGTAGAAACGTGTGATTTGCCACATTTGAAGAGGCTGGCAGGCTCTGTAAGAGCATACCTCAATATGGGGTAAAAGTTGCACCCCTGGGGGCAGGAGCTGCCCAAAAATGCCCCAATTGACTTATAATGGTGTAGGACGGCCCATGAAATGAAAAGGCATAGGGATTTGTATTGAACATAGCTCTGGATCACAGTGTCATAGAGACGAGGGGTGGGCTCATTTTACTCAGACGACCAATCAGTCTCTCAGGATCATTGTCAAGCTATCAAGCCACGCCCTAGCAACCATTAAGAGCACCTTAGCAACAAGTCCCATAGACTTCTATTGAAACAGATCAAAGGGATATCTCCGGATAGAAGTGTCATAGAAACACAAGGGTGGTCTCGCTTGACTCGGGACAGCAAACAGCCAATCATGCATCAAATCAACACTTCCTAGCCCCTCCCTAGCAACCATTGTCGAGCACCTTAACAACCAAAATCCATAGAGGGATATCTTCCATTCTGAATGTCACAGAGGCATGGGAGTTGGTTTATATCATTCATACTGACAAGCAGCCTTTGGAGATTCATGATTGGCAGCTGCCAAGCCACTCCCTAGCAACTACACAGAGTACCCTAGCAACCGCTTAGCAGTAACTATATCTCTGCACCAGAAAATCAGAGAGACTTCTGGGTTGATTTATTTCAATCAGGATGGCAAGGAGACTTGATTAGTATCACTATGGTAACTGCCTAGCAACCAGATGGGGTTACCCTAGCAACCGAGTAACAAATCACATATCTCTGCACTACAAAACAGTACAGACTTCCGGGTTGACTTATTTTACTCAGGATGGCAAGGAGACTTCATTAGTATCACTATGGTAACTGCCTAGCAACCATATGGGGTTACCCTAGCAACCAAGTAACAAATCACATATCTCTGCATCAGAAAAACGTAGAGACTTCTGGGTTGGTTTATTTCAATCAGGATGGCAAGGACACTTGATTAGTATCACTATGGTAACTGCCTAACAACCACATGGGGTTACCCTAGCAACCGAATAACAAATCACATATCTCTGCATCAGAAAAACGTACAGACTTCTGGGTTGATTTATTTCAATCAGGATGGCAAGGACACTTGATAAGTATCACTATGGTAACTGCCTAGCAACCAGATGGGGTTACCCTAGCAACCAAGCAACAAATCACATATCTCTGCACCAGAAAACACTACAGACTTCGGGTTGACTTATTTCACTCAGGATGGAAAGGAGCCATTTATTGTATTACCTTGGTAACTGCATAGCAACCACATGGGCTTACCCTAGCAACCGAGTAACAAATCACATATTTCTGCACCAGAAAATCGTACAGACTTCCGGGTTGATTTATTTATGACCATAATTTTTGTTCTTTTCAAGTTACAACATGCTGTTTCACGAGTTTTGCCACGGCAAGCACCACTCACATTTTCTTCAGGAAATGTACCTATCTAGTTAGTGGTGCTTGCAAAGCATCACTATTGTAATCTCACATACTTATTAGTGGTGCTTGCAAAGCATCACTATTGTAATCTCACATACTTATTATTATACTTTTTATTTTTATTTTTATTTTTATTTTTATATCTCTTAACAAAACTTCGGCACCTAACTCGTCCCAAGCACCGCTTGGCGTAGACCCACGTAATGAGGTGTCAAATCGAACGGCCTATTGAGGACACGTGTGCTATGACTTTTATAAGCTGATCGGGGTACGGTATTTGCCCCAGGGGCAAAAAAGCGGCCGAAAAATCCCATAGACTTAACATTGAGACAAACTTTGACGCGTCACAGCTCCAAGCTGAGGATTTCGTAGAAACGTGTCATTTGCCACATTTGAAGAGGCTGGCAGGCTCTGTAAGAGCATACCTCAATATGGGGTAAAAGTTGCACCCCTGAGGGGCAGGAGCTGCCCAAAAATGCCCCAATTGACTTATAATGGTGTAGGACGGCCCATGAAATGAAAAGGCATAGGGATTTGTATTGAACATAGCTCTGGATCACAGTGTCATAGAGACGAGGGGGTGGGCTCATTTTACTCAGACGACCAATCAGTCTCTCAGGATCATTGTGAAGCTATCAAGCCACGCCCTAGCAACCATTAAGAGCACCTTAGCAACAAGTCCCATAGACTTCTATTGAAACAGATCAAAGGGATATCTCCGGATAGAAGTGTCATAGAAACACAAGGGTGGTCTCGCTTTGACCCGGACAGCAAACAGCCAATCATGCATCAAATCAACACTTCCTAGCCCCTCCCTAGCAACCATTGTCGAGCACCTTAACAACCAAAATCCATAGAGGGATATCTTCCATTCTGAATGTCACAGAGGCATGGGAGTTGGTTTATATCATTCATACTGACAAGCAGCCTTGGGAGATTCATGATTGGCAGCTGCCAAGCCACTCCCTAGCAACTAAACATAGTACCCTAGCAACCGTTTAGCAGTAACTATATCTCTGCACCAGAAAATCAGAGAGACTTCTGGGTTGATTTATTTCAATCAGGATGGCAAGGACACTTGATTAGTATCACTATGGTAACTGCCTACCAACCAGATGGGGTTACCCTAGCAACCGAGAAAAAAATCACATATCTCGGAACCAGAAAAGAGTACAGACTTCCGGGTTGATTTATTTCAATCAGGATGGCAAGGAGACTTGATTAGTATCACTATGGTAACTGCCTAGCAACCAGATGGGGTTACCCTAGCAACCGAGTAACAAATCACATATCTCTGCATCACAAAAACGTAGAGACTTCCGGGTTGACTTATTTCAATCAGGATGGCAAGGAGACTTGATTAGTATCACTATGGTAACTGCCTAGCAACCAGATGGGGTTACCCTAGCAACCGAGAAACAAATCACATATCTCGGAACCAGAAAAGAGTACAGACTTCCGGGTTGATTTATTTCAATCAGGATGGCAAGGACACTTGATTAGTATCACTATGGTAACTGCCTAGCAACCAGATGGGGTTACCCTAGCAACCGAGTAACAAATCACATATCTCTGCATCAGAAAACGTAGAGACTTCCGGGTTGACTTAATTCAATCAGGATGGCAAGGAGACTTGATTAGTATCACTATGGTAACTGCCTAGCAACCAGATGGGGTTACCCTAGCAACCGAGTAACAAATCACATATCTCTGCATCAGAAAACGTAGAGACTTCCGGGTTGACTTATTTCAATCAGGATGGCAAGGAGACTTGATTAGTATCACTATGATAACTGCCTAGCAACCAGATGGGGTTACCCTAGCAACCGAGTAACAAATCACATATCTCTGCATCAGAAAAACATAGAGACTTCGGGTTGACTTATTTCAATCAGGATGGCAAGGAGACTTGATTAGTATCACTATGGTAACTGCCTAGCAAGCAGATGGGGTTACCCTAGCAACCGAGTAACAAATCACATATCTCTGCATCAGAAAAACATAGAGACTTCGGGTTGACTTATTTCAATCAGGATGGCAAGGACACTTGATTAGTATCACTATGCTAACTGCCTAGCAACCAGATGGGGTTACCCTAGCAACCGAGTAACAAATCACATATCTCTGCACCAGAAAACACTACAGACTTCCGGGTTGACTTATTTCACTCAGGATGGAAAGGAGCCATGTATTGTATTACCTTGGTAACTGCATAGCAACCACACGGGCTTTCCCTAGCAACCGAGTAACAAATCACATATTTCTGCA
Organism: Xyrauchen texanus; assembly: GCF_025860055.1. NCBI lineage: Eukaryota > Metazoa > Chordata > Actinopteri > Cypriniformes > Catostomidae > Xyrauchen > Xyrauchen texanus. The sequence goes on from NC_068307.1 coordinate 39,122,856, forward strand.
CCAGAAAATCGTACAGACTTCTGGGTTGATTTATTTATGACCATAATTTTTGTTCTTTTCCAGTTACAACATGCTGTTTGACGAGTTTTGCCACGGCAAGCACCACTCACATTTTCTTCAGGAAATGTACCTATCTAGTTATACTTTTTATTTTTATTTTTATTATATCTCTTAACAAAACTTCGGCACCTAACTCGTCCCGCACCGTTTGGCGTAGACCCACGAATGAGGTATCAAATCGAACGGCCTATTGAGGACACGTGTGCTATGACTTTTATAAGCTGATCGGGGTACGGTATTTGCCCCAGGGGCAAAAAAGCGGCCGAAAAATCCCATAGACTTAACATTGAGACAAACTTTGACGCGTCACAGCTCCAAGCTGAGGATTTCAGTAGAAACGTGTGATTTGCCACATTTGAAGAGGCTGGCAGGCTCTGTAAGAGCATACCTCAATATGGGGTAAAAGTTGCACCCCTGGGGGCAGGAGCTGCCCAAAAATGCCCCAATTGACTTATAATGGTGTAGGACGGCCCATGAAATGAAAAGGCATAGGGATTTGTATTGAACATAGCTCTGGATCACATTGTCATAGAGACGAGGGGTGGGCTCATTTTACTCAGACAACCAATCAGTCTCTCTGGATCATTGTGAAGCTATCAAGCCACGCCCTAGCAACCATTAAGAGCACCTTAGCAACAAGTCCCATACACTTCTATTGAAAAAGATCAAAGGGATATCTCCGGATAGAAGTGTCATAGAAACACAAGGGTGGTCTCGTTTGACTCGGGACAGCAAACAGCCAATCATGCATCACTTCAACACTTCCTAGCCCCTCCCTAGCAACCATTGTCGAGCACCTTAACAACCAAAATCCATAGAGGGATATCTTCCATTCTGAATGTCACAGAGGCATGGGAGTTGGTTTATATCATTCATACTGACAAGCAGCCTTTGGAGATTCATGATTGGCAGCTGCCAAGCCACTCCCTAGCAACTACACAGAGTACCCTAGCAACCGTTTAGCAGTAACTATATCTCTGCACCAGAAAATCAGAGAGACTTCTGGGTTGATTTATTTCAATCAGGATGGCAAGGAGACTTGATAAGTATCACTATGTTAACTGCCTAGCAACCAGATGGGGTTACCCTAGCAACCGAGTAACAAATCACATATCTCTGCATCAGAAAACGTAGAGACTTCGGGTTGACTTATTTCAATCAGCATGGCAAGGACACTTCATTAGTATCACTATGGTAACTGCCTAGCAACCACATGGGCTTACCCTAGCAACCGAGTAACAAATCACATATCTCTGCATCACAAAAACATAGAGACTTCCGGGTTGACTTACTTCAATCAGGATGACAAGGAGACTTCATTAGTATCACTATGGTAACTGCCTAGCAACCAGATGGGCTTACCCTAGCAACCGAGTAACAAATCACATATCTCTGCATCAGAAAAACGTAGAGACTTCCGGGTTGACTTATTTCAATAAGGATGGCAAGGACACTTGATTAGTATCACTATGGTATCTGCCTAGCAACCAGATGGGGTTACCCTAGCAACCGAGTAAAAAATCACATATCTCTGCATCACAAAAACATAGAGATTTCGGGTTGACTTATTTCAATCAGGATGGCAAGGAGACTTCATTAGTATCACTATGGTAACTGCCTAGCAACCAGATGGGCTTACCCTAGCAACCGAGTAACAAATCACATATCTCTGCATCAGAAAAACGTAGAGACTTCCGGGTTGACTTATTTCAATAAGGATGGCAAGGACACTTGATTAGTATCACTATGGTATCTGCCTAGCAACCAGATGGGGTTACCCTAGCAACCGAGTAAAAAATCACATATCTCTGCATCACAAAAACATAGAGACTTCCGGGTTGATTTATTTTAATCAGGATGGCCAGGAGACTTGATTAGTATCACTATGGTAACTGCCTAGCAACCAGATGGAGTTACCCTAGCAACCGAGCAACATATCACATATCTCTGCACCAGAACACACTACAGACTTCCGGGTTGACTTATTTCACTCAGGATGGAAAGGAGCCATGTATTGTATTACCTTGGTAACTGCATAGCAACCACACGGGCTTACCCTAGCAACCGAGTAACAAATCACATATTTCTGCACCAGAAAATCGTACAGACTTCTGGGTTGATTTATTTATGACCACAATTTTTGTTCTTTTCCAGTTACAACATGCTGTTTGACGAGTTTTGCCACGGCAAGCACCACTCACATTTTCTTCAGGAAATGTACCTATCTAGTTCTTCTTCTTCTTCTTATATCTCCGTACAAAATTTCGGCACCTAACTCGTCCCGCACCGTTTGGCGTACACCCACGAATGAGGTGTCAAATCGAACGGCCTATTGAGGACACGTGTGCTATGACTTTTATAAGCGATCGGGGGTACGGTATTTGCCCCAGGGGCAAAAAAGCGGCCGAAAAATCCCATAGACTTAACATTGCGTCAAACTTTTCCGCGTCACAGCTCCGAGTGAGGATTTCACAGAAACGTGTGATTTGCCACATTTGAAGAGGCTGGCAGGCTCTGTAAGAGCATACCTCAATATGGGGTAAATGTTGCACCCCTTGGGGGCAGGAGCTGCCCAAAGTTGCCCCCATTGACTTACAATGGTGTAGGACGGCCCATGAAATAGGGATTTTGTATTGAGCATAGCTCTGGATCACAGTGTCGTAGAGACAAGGGGCTGGGCTCATTTTACTCAGATGACCAATCAGTCTCTCAGGATCATTGCGAAGCTATCTAGCCACGCCCTAGCAACAATTTAGAGCACCTTAGCAACAACTCCCATAGACTTCTAATGAAAAACCTCAAAGGGATATCTCCGGATATAAGCGTCATAGAAACACAAGGGTGGTCTCGTTTGACTCTGGGCAGCAAACAGCCAATCATGAATCACCTCAACACTTCCTAGCCCCTCCCTAGCAACCATTGTCGAGCACCTTAGCAACAAAATCCATAGAGGGATATCTTCCATTATGAATGTCACAGAGGCATGGGAGTTGGTTTATATCATTCATACTGACAAGCAGCCTTTGGAGTTTCACGATTGGCCGCTGCCAAGCCACTCCCTAGCAACAAAACAGAGTACCCTAGCAACCGTTTAGCAATAACTATATCTCTGCACCAGAAAAACATACAGACTTCTGGGTTGGTTTATTTCAATCAGGATGGCAAGGAGACTTGGTTACTATCACTATGGTAACTGCCTAGCAACCACATGGGGTTACCCTAGCAACCGAGTAACAAATCACATATCTGCATCAGAATAACGTAGAGACTTCTGGGTTGATTTATTAGAATCAGGATGGCAAGGACACTTGATAAGTATCACTATGGTAACTGCCGAGCAACCACATGGGGTAACCCTATCAACCGAGTAAAAAATCACATATCTCTGCATCAGAAAAACGTACAGACTTCTGGGTTGGTTTATTTCAATCAGGATGGCAAGGACACTTGATAAGTATCACTATGGTAACTGCCTAGCAACCACATGGGGTTACCCTAGTAACCGATTAACAAATCACATATCTCTGCACCAGAAAATCATACAGACTTCTGGGTTGATTCATTTCAATCCGAATGGCAAGGACACTTCATAAGTATCACTATGGTAACTGCCTATCAACCACATGGGGTTACCCTAGCAACCGAGTAGCAAATCCCATAAATCTGCACCAGAAAATAGTACAGATTTCCGGGTTGACTTATTTCACTCAGGATGGAAAGCAGCCATGTATTGTATTACCTTGGTAACTTCATAGCAACCAGATGGGGTTACCCTAGCTACCGAGTAACAAATCACATAGCTCTGCATCAGAAAAACGTACAGATTTCTGGGTTAGTTTATTTCAATCAGGATGGCAAGGACACTTGATAAGTATCACTATGGTAACTGCCTAGCAACCACATGGGGTAACCCTAGCAACCGAGTAACAAATCACATATCTCTGCATCAGAAAAACATACAGACTTCTGGGTTGGTTTATTTCAATCAGGATGGCAAGGACACTTGATAAGTATCACTATGGTAACTGCCTAGCAACCACATGGGGTTACCCTAGCAACCGAGTAACAAATCACATATTTCTGCACCAGAAAATCGTACAGACTTCTGGGTTGATTTATTTCAACCAGGATGGCAAGGAGACTTCATTACTATCACTATGGTAACTTCCTAGCAACCAGATGGGGTTACCCTAGCAACCGAGTAACCAATCACATATCTCTGCACCAGAAAACAGTACAGACTTCCTGGTTGACTTATTTCACTCAGGATGGAAAGGAGCCATGCATTGTATTACCTTGGTAACTTCATAGCAACCAGATGGGGTTACCCTAGCAACAGAGTAACAAATCACATATCTCTACATCAGAAAAACGTAGAGACTTCTGGGTTAGTTTATTTCAATCAGGATAGCAAGGACACTTGATAAGTATCACTATGGTAACTGCCTAGCAACCACATGGGGTTACCCTAGCAACCGAGTAACAAATCACATATTTCTGCACCAGAAAATCATACAGACTTCTGGGTTGATTTATTTCAACCAGGATGGCAAGGAGACTTCATTACTATCACTATGGTAACTGCCTAGCAACCAGATGGGGTTACCCTAGCAACCGAGTAACAAATCACATATCTCTGCACTAGAAAACAGTACAGACTTCTGGGTTGATTTTTTTATGACCATAATTTTAGTTCTTTTCAAGTTACAACATGCTATTTCACGAGTTTTGCCACGGCAAGCACCACTCACGTTTTCTTCAGGAAATGTACCTATCTAGTTATTATTATTCTTCCACACAAAAGTTTGGCGCATAACTTGTCCCGCAGCTTTTGTCACACACCCCTGAGTGAGGCGTCAAATCATGCGGCCTATTGAGGAGAGGTGTGCTATGACTTTTATAAGCGATTGGGGGTACGGTATTTGCCCCAGGGGCAAAAAAGCGGCCGAAAAATCCCATAGACTTAACATTGAGACAAACTTTGACGAGTCACAGCTCCGACCGAGAATTTCACACAAACGTGTGATTTGCCACATTTGAAGAGGCTAGCAGGCTCTGTAAGAGCATACCTCAATATGGGGTAAAGGTTTCACCCCTGGGGGGCAGGAGCTGCCCAAAGTTGCCCCATTGACTTACTATGGTGAAGGACGGCCCATGAAATTACATTGCATAGGGATTTTGTATTGAACATAGCTCTGGATCACAGTCAAATAGAGACAAGGGGGCGGGCTCATTTTACACAGACGACCAATCATGCTCTCAGGATCATTGTGAAGCTATCAAGCCACGCCCTAGCAACCATTTAGAGCACCTTAGCAACAAGTCCCATAGGCTTCTTATGAAAGACATCAAAGGGATATCTCCGGATAGAAGTGTCATAGAAACACAAGGGTGGTCTCATTTGACTTGGGGCAGCAATCATTAATTACATCGACCCTTCCTTGCCCCTCCCTAGCAACCATTGTCGAGCACCTTGGCAACCACAATACATAGAGGGATATCTTCCATTCTGAATGTCACAGAGGCATGGGAGTTGGTTTATATCATTCATACTTACAAGCAGCCTTTGGAGGTTCATGAATGGCAGTTGCAAAGCCACTCCCTAGCAACTAAACAGAGTACCCTAGCAACCGGGTAACTTCCGGGTTGATTTATTTCAATCAGGATGGCAAGGAGACTTCATAAGTATCACTATGGTAACTGCCTAGCAACCAGATGGGGTTACCCTAGCAACAGAGTATTAAATCACATATCTCTGCATCAGAAAAACGTAGAGACTTCCGGGTTGACTTATTTCAATCAGGATGGCAAGGAGACTTGATTAGTATCACTATGGTAACTGCTTAGCAACCAGATGGGCGTACCCTAGCAACTGGGTAACAAATCATATATATCTGCACCAGAAAATCGAAGAGACTTCTGGGTTGACTTATTTCAATCAGGATGGCAAGGACACTTGATAAGTATCACTATGGTAACTGCCTAGCAACCAGATGAGGTTACCCTAGCAACCGAGTAACAAATCACATATCTCTGCATCAGAAAAACATAGATATTTCTGGGTTGATTTATTTCAATCATTATGGCAAGGACACTTGATAAGTATCACTATGGTAACTGCCTAGCAACCAGATGGGGTTACCCTAGCAACCGAGTAACAAATCACATATCTCTGCATCAGAAAAACAGAGACTTCTGGGTTGATTTATTTATGACCATAATTTTTGTTCTTTTCAAGTTATAACATGCTATTTGACGAGTTTTGCCACGGTAAGCACCACTCACATTTTCTTCAGGAAATGTACCTATCTAGTTAGTGGTGCTTGCAAAGCATCACTATTGTAATCTCACATACTTATTTTTCTTTTTATTATTCTTCTATCTCCGTACAAAACTTCGGCACCTAACTCGTCCCGCACCGTTTGGCTTAGACCCACGAATGAGGTGTCAAATCGAACGGCCTATTGAGGACACGTGTGCTATGACTTTTATAAGCGATCAGGGGTACGGTGTTTGCCCCAGGGGCAAAAAAGCGGCCGAGAAATCCCATAGACTTAACATTGCGTCAAATTTTGACGCGTCACAGCTCCGAGCAAGGATTTCGCAGAAACGTGTGATTTGCCACATTTGAAGAGGCTGGCAGGCTCTGTAAGAGCATACCTCAATATGGGGTAAATGTTGCACCCCTGGGGGGCAGGAGCTGCCCAAATTTGCCCCCATTGACTTACAATGGTGTAGGACGGCCCATGAAATGAAACTGCATAGGGATTTTCTATTGAACATTGCTCTGGATCACAGTGTCATAGAGACAAGGGGGCAGACTCATTTTACTCAGACAACCAATCAGTCTCTCAGGATCATTGTGAAGCTATCAAGCCACGCCCTAGCAACAATTTAAAGCACCTTAGCAACAACTCCCATAGACTTCTAATGAAAGACATCAAAGGGATATCTCCAGATAAAAGTGTCATAGAAACACAAGGGTGGTCTCGTTTGACTCGGGGCAGCAAACAGCCAATCATGAATCACCTCAACACTTCCTAGCACCTCCCTAGCAACCATTGTCGAGCACCTTAGCAACCAAAATCCATAGAGGGATATCTTCCATTCTGAATGTCACAGAGGCATGGGAGTTGGTTTATATCATTCATACTGACAAGCAGCCTTTGGAGATTCATTATTGGAAGCTGCCAAGCCACTCCCTAGCAACTAAACAGAGTACCCTAGCAACTGAGTAACAAATCACATATGTCTGCACCAGAAAATCATACAGACTTCTGGGTTGATTTATTTCAACCAGGATGGCAAGGAGACTTCATTAGTATCACTATGGTAACTTCCTAGCAACCAGATGGGGTTACCCTAGCAACCGAGTAACAAATCAGATATCTCTGCACCAGAAAACACTACAGACTTCCGGGTTGACTTATTTCACTCAGGATGGAAAGGAGCCATGTATTGTATTACCTTGGTAACTGCATAGCAACCACATGGGATTACCCTAGCAACCGAGTAACAAATCACATATTTCTGCACCAGAAAATCGTACAGACTTCTGGGTTGATTTATTTATGACCATAATTTTTGGTCTTTTCAAGTTATAACATGCTGTTTGACGAGTTTTGCCACGGCAAGCACCACTCACATTTTCTTCAGGAAATTTACCTATCTAGTTTTAAACATGCAATTGTACAGCCGCTGCTCAAAAAGCCATATCTTGATCCAACACTTCTGAATAATTATCGTCCCATCTCTAATTAACCTTCTTATCCAAAAAATTGGAGGAGGTTGTGTTGAACCAGCTTTCTTCATTTTTAAAGGACAATTATATTTTTGATAAATATCAGTCTGGCTTAGACCACAGCATAGCACAGAGTCTGCATTGCTTAAAGTATTAAATTAGCTATTGCTTTCTGTTGACTATGGTTATTTTGCTGTTCTAATTTTGCTTGATCTCAGTGCGGCATTTGATACTCTTGATCATGGCATTCTTTTAAATCGTTAAGAGCTTATTGGGATTCAGGGTCACGCTTTAAATTGGTTTGCTGCCTATTTTAAGGATCAAACCTTTTCTGTGGAGAGTGGCAATTATTCATCCTCTCATGGACCAGTTTTGTATGGGCTCAATTCTGGGTCCGGTTTGTTTTCTTTATATATGCTTCCTCTGTATTACATTTTTAGGAATTAGAATGTAGAATACCACTGTTACACAGATGATACTCAGTGTTATGTTCCCTTACATACAAAGGAAGTTTCAAGTCTACAGTGTTTATTTGATTGTCTTAAAGATGATAAACATTGGATGTCAACCAACTTCATTCAGTTAAACGAAGCAAAGACAGAGGTAAACTAGGGCCTCTATCTGGTAACCTTCACACACATGCTAGAAACTTAGGTGTTAATTTTGATTCTGCTTTGACTTTTGATAAACAGATCAGTGCTGTGGTCAGAAGTAGTTTCCATCAACTAAAGAATATTGCTAAAATGAAGTAATTCTTATCGTCCAAAGATCTGTAATACATGCTTTTATTTCATCCAGATTAGATTATTGTAACGTATTGTATTTGGGTGTCTCACAGTCTCTACTGTCACATCTTCAGCTTGTCTAAAATGCTGCTGCTAGAATGTTGACTGGAACAAAGAAGAGGGAACATATTTCACCAGTGCTGGTGTCTCTCCACTGGCTCCCAGTCAAACATTGTATTGAGTTCAAAGCATTATTGTTTGTTTATAAGGGTTTGCATGGTTTGGCTCCCCAATATATCTCAGATCTTTTTTCATTTCATCGCAATAGATCCAGAGACCTCAGATCAACATATACGGTTGACTGTTCCAAGGACACATCTCAAACTGAAAAGAGATCAAGCCTTCTCAGTGGCTGCTCCACAGCTCTGGAATAATTTGCCACTTTACATAAAAACTGCATCAACATATGATGATTTTAAATCTCTCCTTAAAACTCATCTATTTATTATTGCATATGGTTATGCATATGGTTCCCTTTACAAAAAGCTTCACTACGATGCTGTGCTGCTAAGCGCTACGGGGAACAACTATAGCTGTGAACCAAGCTGAAATAGTGTGTGTAACACGTCAATGAACATTGACCGGAATTTATAGCTTCGGCTGATGTAATCATTAGATGCACCGGCGGCCAGGCTATAAATGGATACGTCACCAGGTGTCGCCAGAAACTCTTTTTTCAGAGCGATTCTGTTTCTGTGTGTTTCACAAACCCTGTCAAAACTTTCTTTCCTCTGTTAGGAGTTAGAATCAGTTAGGCAGTGTGCAGTGAATGTTGTTCTCTTTTCTCTTCTGTTTAGAAAATATATATATATATATATATATATATATATATATATATATATATATATATATTTCTAAAAAAAGAAAGAAAAAAGAGAGAATGACTGAAAGTCATAGAATGGTGCGTGTTCCCTCTTCTTGCTCTATAGCTGAAGAGGACACACATCAGTTTTTGCTCTGTTTGTTTGGGGGTAAGAGCACGCTGCTCTCGCGTTGCAGCAGGGCGGGTGCGAGCACTGCGATTTGCTTTAACAGGCAGAGTGCATCGTGCTCGCCTCGCTTGCTTCCGGGAGTCAGCACTCACGAAAAAGAAAAAAATAAAGATCGTTCGTGGGGCTCTTGCATGGATTTGGCTGAGGAGCAAGAGACGGGTTGATCCCTTTCTCTCGCTCTCTCCCCAAACCCAGCTGGTCCTTCACATGATCTCGAAGCTCGTTCCGACGCTTCTTCGGATCATGAGGAGGATCGCGATTCTCTTCCCGCCTCCGAGCTTTCCGTCCGCGATAAAAAAAATCTACGGAGGAATTGCTCGATGTTGTTACTCAAGCGGTTGCCAGATTGGACTGGCCACGCGTAAAAGAGACACCAAACCCTCCAAATTAGGGGATAGATTTTATCTTCCAGTCTAAGAAAGGGAACGCCTCATGAGTCCCTTCCCTTCTTTGATAACCTCCATGAAGAGCTTTTTCAGCTCATGGAGGAACCCCTAAAAAAAAAAAAAAAAAAAAATATATATATATATATATATATATATATATATATATATATATATATATATATATATTCTTCCCATGTTCACATACCCTCGACGTCATTATATTCGACCATCGTGGGTGCTGAGGCATGGGGGTATTCAGTGATGCCGCCGGTTGAAGAGACGCTTGCAGACTATCTCTCTCCGGGCTCGGCATCGTCACTTAAGAAGCCCTCTCTCCCCTCAAAGCCTTGTAGGACAACCTCCACTTTAGTGGGAAGGGCTTATCAAGCAGCAGGTCAGGCTGGTGCTGCTCTGCACACTATGCTGTTTTACAGGCGTACCACAATGACCTCCCGGACAACCTGAGTGTGGGTTCTGCGCTTGACGAGCAAGCCTCAGACCCGCCTCAGTCCTGTAAAAACGGAGGCTCAAAAGCAAAGCGTGGCGAGTCGTGCTCCTCCCAAGGATTGGGGACAGTCTCGCCTCCCTCGCCAGCCCCCAAAGCAAGACCTCAGGGCTATCATTTCTAGTAAGAGAAAACCCTGACGGTCTTGCGCCTAGATTAGGGGGTAGCTCCCCTCGGGACGGGGCGCGTGCTTCACTTCACCCCTCCCGGTACCCCCTCGAAGCCCCTCCATTCCCGCCACCTCTTGGTGTTTCGGCTTGCAGAGGCTTCCGTCAAAATTGGGTGTTTTCGCTGTTCCTGCATTTTACTCAGGACGCGAAACACTCGACAACCCCTCAACAGGAAGTGTTCAAATATAATACCCATCTCAGAGATCCTGGCAGCGTGGAAAATTCTGCCAGATATATTGTTTTCTGTGGGTCTTATAAGGGCGTCAGGATTTAATTCACTCGCCTCTTTTCCGTGTTTCCACGGCGTGTTCTCACTACCGTAAACCGGATTTCTTTTTTATGTAAAAAAAAAACCCCTCAATCTCCTGGTTAAAGGGGCTATGATATGTGTTCCCCTTCCAGAGAGAGAGTTAGGTTATTACACTAAATACTTCCCGTTTCCCATGGAGGGTGAGGGGTGGCGTCTGGCTTAGGTCTTAAAGCTTGAACTGCCCGTGGGTGTTCAAGTCCAAGATGATGCCTGTCAAGACGGTCATGTCTCAAGCCCTACAACTCGTTTGGCTGGTCACCATCAATCTTATGACGCACTTCTATACTTCATTTAGAAGTTCTGCCACAACATGGAAAGTTCCTGAGGTTCGCTTCTGGGGGTGAAGTCTTCCAGGATCACGTTCTTTCACTCGGCCTAGCCCTTTTTACCTGCACATTCACAATGCATGATTTAGCGCTGGCTCCTTGAGACTCCGGGGCATCTGCATTCTGAATTATGTAGACGACTGACTGATCCTAGCGCAGTTCCAGGAACTGGCAGTTTAGCACAGGGACATCGTCTTAGCTCATCTGTTTCTCTGGGGTTGAGGCTCAACGCCAAGAAAAGCGTCCTCTCTCCCACTCAGAACACTGTCTATCAGGGCATCGTATGGAGTTCAATCACAATGCGGGCACAACTGTCTCCTGCTAGGATTGAGTCCATTCAGATCACCCTGAGCAAAGTCAGGCTAGGTCAAGGTTGCACTGCTATCAGTATCAACGATTTCCAGGTCTCAGGGCGACCGCGTCCACGGTGATCCCTCTGGACCTTCTGCTCATGAGACCGTTTTTTTTGTGGCCAAAAGCCAGGGGATTTCTTCCAAGGGCCAAAACCCCTAGGCTAAATAGGGTTACACACCTCAGGCTTCGTTCCCTTCCTATGTGGTTCAGACCTAGATGCGTCTTGTTGTCGCAGGCTGCTAATGACAGACGGCTCCCTGACAGGCGGGGTAGCGGCCTTAAGTGGTCGTCCAGCTTAAGGGGATAGGAGGGTCGTCAGCTCGGTTGTCACAGTCACTGTCTCGGGTTGATGGCTGTATTTCTGGCCCTGAAATACCTCCTCCTGAGGCTGCCATGTCTTGGTGCGGGTGGACAATACAGCGGTAGCCTCTTACATAAATCATCAAGGGGACCCACGTTCCTGTCAGCTGTATTTCTGACATGTCGGATTCTCCTTAGGGCCCAGGGCAAGCTCCTGTCACTCAGGTCAGTTATATCCCTGGATGCCCGTATATGGGAGCAGATTTACTGTCCAGACAGAAAATACCAACGGGGGAGTTAAGAACTCCACCCTAAGGTAGTAGTTGGCCAGAGTTTGCCAGCAAGGGTTTTTGCCTCTTACTGATAGCACTGCGCTGGCCGAACAGGGCTTGGTTCTCGGAGCGAATTTCTTCCCTCGACGGCTCGCCTTGGGCGATTCCATAGAGGATGGATCTTCTATCTCAGGCACAGGGCAATATTTCATCCCTGCCCCGAATTGTGGAATCTTTCATGTTTGGCCCCTAAGGGTACCAAATGTGGGACACAGGGCTTTCTCCTGAGGTTATCGAGACCTTTTTAAATGGCGAGCTTTTTCCACTTGGAACAAGTTTGGGTGAGATCTTAGGGCAGAAGAGGACCTCTTCGCCTCTATGAATAGTGCAATGTCTCCTCTATTTCTCCCTGAAATCACCCAGCCCCCTTGGGTCTGGACGTTAAGACACACACATGACCCAGAATGCGTCTGTATGCGTTTCTTTCCCCGGTTTCTCTGCTCCTGGGAGTCTTGGCAATGTTCACCAGCAAGGGTCTTGCCTCCTATTAATGGCGCTGCGCTGGCCGAACAGGATATGTTTCTCGGAGTTAATTCCACTCCTCGACGGCTCGCCTTGGGCGATTCCGAACAGGGAGGACCTTCTCATCCTTGGCCCGAATTGTGAAACCTTTCATGTCTGACCCCTAAGGGTACCAAATGAGGTTCACAGTTTATCGAGACCATTTCAAGTGCTAGGGCTCCCTCCACTTGGAACTGATCTGGGTAGATTTTACAGGGCAGAAGAGGACCTCTTCGCCTCTGTTGATAGCGCAATGTCTCCTCTACTTCTCCCTGAGTCACCCAGTCCCCCCCCCTCCCCCTCGGGAGGGGCTGAACGTAGTAACGCAAATGCGCCTGCATGCGTTTCCTTCTACTAAAGTTCTTATTACAGAACCAGCTAACTGCCAGTTTGCTTCAGTTCTGGATTTTCTGTAGAAAGAACTGTCAGTGGGCACTTGCCTCGCCACTGCCAGGTTCTATGTGGCCACTGCGGTTTGCCACGGCTTGGTGGGCGGGGTGACCTCAAAGAGGCATCCTCATTATTGCCTACGAGGCGCGTGGTCAAGCTTCGCCAGTAGGTTTCAAGGTGCACTCTACCAGAGGGCTCTCCTCCTCTAAAACCTTGGCTAGAGGTCTCCCTCTGCAGCAAGTTTGTGATGCGGCAGGTTGTCTTCGCCGCACACATTCATTGGACTTTTTTAGTTTGGATGTTCTGCACTCCGGGCTCTTATGCCCTTGAGTCGACATCTCAGCTCATACCTGAACAAGTTTGTGATGCGGCAGGCTGGTCCTCTCCGCTCACATTCATCAGTTTTTATGACAAGTTTGTGTTGCGATAGGGTTCTCTTTGCACACATTCATCAAACTTTATGGGTTAGATGCTTTGCTACTCCGGGCTCTTATGCCCTTGAGTCGACATCTCAGCTCATGCCTGAACAAGTTTGTGATGCGGCAGGCTGGTCCTCTCCGCTCACATTCATCAGTTTTTATGACAAGTTTGTGTTGCGATAGGGTTCTCTTTGCACACATTCATAGAACTTTATGGGTTAGATGCTTTGCTACTCCGGGCTCTTATGTCCTTGAGTCGACATCTCAGCCCATGCCTAAACAAGTTTGTGATGCGGCAGGCTGGTCCTCTCCGCACACATTCATCAAAATTGAATGGTTTAGATGTTTATCGGGCTCTTATGCCCTTGAGTCAACATCTCAAGCTCATGTCTGAGACCTCTCCCGTAGGGGTCCGGACAGCCCCAAGTGCGGCGGCGTGGGTATTGCGTTCCCTGTAGTGCTTAGCAGCGCAGCATCGTAGTGAAGCTTTTTGTAAAGGGAACGTCTCGGGTTACATGTGTAACCCTTGTTCCCTGAAAAAAAAGCGGAACGAGATGCTGCGCTGCTTTGCCGCACTGGGACGTCCCAGGACTGCTCTTCAAAAAGAAGTATCTGACGACACCTGGTGACGTATCCATTTATAGCCTGGCCGCAGGTGCATCTAATGATTACATCAGCCGAGGCTATAAATTCCGGTCAATGTTCATTGATGTGTTACACACACTATTTCAGCTCTGTTCACAGCTAGAGTTGTTCCCCGTAGCGCTTAGCAGCGCAGCATCTCGTTCCACTTTTTTCAGGGAACAAGGGTTACTTATGTAACCCAAGACGTTATATAAGTAGGTGTAGTGGTAAAAAATAGGATTACTTACTGGAAAATTATTATTTTTAAAGTACAAAAGGAAAGGTTGCCAAATCATGTGAATTTGTTCAGTTCTGCCAAGCATTATAAAAAAAAATTATATTTGAATAAACTGCAACAAGTCATGCATCCAATGAAAATAACTAGGTGGGGAAGGATTTTTCCAATTCATTAGTATAAGCCTTTTAGCAATTATTAAGAAAAAAGCTAGAGCATTTCACTGTAAAGATGGCCACCTTTGCGGGATTAAGACCAAATAGCGCCACTAAGGGGCACGGTTCAACACCTAAAATAAAAACATCAGAAATTGACTCGAAGATTGATGACCAGAACGGGGTCAATGCTGGGCAAAGCCAAAAAGTATGATAAAGAGTATCCGGAGCTTGTCGACATCTGTCACAAGTAAGGTCAAGATTCTGGTTCATTTTAGACAGTTTAGCTTTTGTTCAGTAAATTCTGTGTATCAACTTAAACTGTATTAGTGAGTGATGAGCACAAATAGAGGAGGTGTTTACATGACAAAGGGCCTGTGTTCACTCCTCATCTGTAAAACTTTGTTAAGATCTGATTCTCAACTCTGCTTTATTTTAGACAGGGGTGAAGAGTCTGGCAATGCAGTAAATAAAAAAATAGTTTTGTTAATATTGGAGACAGTACATTTTGAGACTTTTATTTCCAAAACTTGATCTATCTCTTGTTTGAGAGGTGCATGAAGAAAATCTATTTTTAATGAATTCACAAGTTTGAAGGTACTGAAAGAAGTGAGTAAATGTAAATGTGAATTAAATGTAAATGTTACAAAAGTATTCTCATTAAAAAGATTGTTGATATTTACAATGCCCCTTCTAAACCATAATGCAGAAGCTCCATCTGAAATGGATGATAAAAAAGACATTTGTATATAGGAGACAGACCCGACATTGCTCAAAAACATCTAGGTTATGCATGTCGAAGAAGTGACACTTGGGGTCTCTCTTGAGCGCTGAATATGCCTCTGATCTATGAAAAAAGGCCAATGAGAATTAGGCAGACAGTATTTACATACCCCGCCCCCGGACATACAGGTATAAAAGCGGAGAAATACGTCAAGTTTATTCAGGAGTTTTCTGAGGAGCCGGAAATGGTCCGGCCACCACAGTGGCTCAGCGACGTGGCCGGGAGGACACAACGTCTCAATCCCTCCATCAGGGAACGGAGGTTACATACGTAACCTAGACGTCCCCCATCTGTCGCTCACTTCGACGGTGTGTTGAAGAAGCGATACAAGGGGTCCAATTTAAATCATGCCATGCGCTGAGCTGTGTACGTGTACTGCTGACACAAGAGCTGGCAAGTATTTCACGTGCAAAGGTGTCAGACTGCACGTACCCTTCCCCAATGCGCCAATAAAAGTCGTCTGAATCCTTCTGGTTACCCTAAACCGGGGAACAAGGCAACGCTTGCCAACCTGGGAATGGGCCGAGCCTCTTTTCTCTCTATTTTACTTGCATAGAGCCAAACGGCTGTGGCCCTTACACGCATCGTGGGAAGGGGGTCTTATCCAGTTTCCTATTCTTTCAGGGGGAAAAGACCCTAAACAAAATGGTGCGGTGGTAGATCCAGCCTCAAGGAGGGGGGAGTTGCTACAGCACGGCGACTGGAGGGAAGCTGGAACTGCCTAAGGGAGACGCGGGTCCACTCGTAAGCGGACCGTACTGTGGAAAATACACACAGGAGGAGTCCATGCAGGAGTCCCAACCTGAGGAGCACCTATTCCAGAACAGGGAAGATTTGAGTACCCGCAGTAGATTGGGTTGGCAAAGTCCTCCGCTGAATTGCGGACCCATGGGGCTAGGGAGGAGTCATCCAGGGATCCGAATATACGGAATCTCCTCGGAGAGAAAGCGCACAGTTTTACCTGGGCCGAGGGAAAGGGCACTAGGTGCAAGCAATCAACCCGGTCAGTCAGTCAGCGTATTACCGAGTTCTAACGGCTCGGATCTGAGAAAACAAGGGACGATACTGACACAACCCTGAGATTGTAAAATCTCGCAAAGGTATTAGGTGTTGACCAACCCGCTGCCCTACATATGTCTGCCAGGGAGGTGCCTCTGGCCAGTGCCTACAAGGACACAACACTCCTTGTTGAGTGTGCTTGGACCCGCAAGGGGGGGGGGTGGGCACGGCCTGGGTGTGATAGGCCAATGAAATGGCATCCACCACCCAGTGGGAAAGCCTCTGTTTGGAGACAGCATTCCCTTTCCGCTAGCCACCAAAGTAGACAAAGAGCTGCTCAGAACATTTAAAGCTCTGCGTACAATCCAAGTAGGTACACAAAGCACGTACCAGACACAGCAACGAAGGGGTTGGGTCTGCCTCCTCCCGGGGCAGCGCTTGCATGTTCACTACCTGGTCTCTGAAGGGTGTGGTAGGAACCTTGGGCATGTAGCCCGGTCCCGGTCTTAGGATCACATGTGTATCTGCCGGACCAAACTCCAGGCAAGTAACGCTAACAGAGAACGCTTGCAAGTCCCCGACCCTCTTGATGGAGGTGAGCACGAGCGCAGTCTCTAGAGAGAGGGTCCTGAGTCCAACTGATTCTAGCAGCTCTAAGGGGGGGTCTCTGAAGGTCCGTGAGGACCACTGAGAGATCCCAGGAGGGGAACAGGCTTGGCCGAGAAGGATTTAACCTCCGGGCGCCTCTTAGGAACCTGATGATTAAGTCGTGCTTGCCCAAAGACTTGCTGTCTACTGCGTCGTGGTGGGCCGCGATAGCAGCAACATACACCTTCAAGGTGGAAGGGGACAGCCTCCCCTCCTACCTCTCCTGCAGTAATAAGAGCACTGACCTAACTGCACATTTCTGTGGGTCTTCAGCCCAGGAAGAACACCAATTTGCGAACAAGTGCCACATCAGGGCGTAAAGTTGCCTGGTGGAGGGGGCTGTGGCTTGGCTGATCGTGTCTACGATGCTAGGTGGTAGACAAGCTAGATCTTCCGCATCCCATCCAGGGGCAAGACGTGGAGGTTCCAGAGGTCTGGGTGCAGATGCCAGAGCGTTCCCCGTCCCTGAGAAAGAAGGTCTTTCCTCAGGGGAATTCGCCAGGGAGGGCCTGTTGCGAGGAGTATGAGGTCCGAGATCCAGGCCCGGGTGGGCCAGTAGGGAGCCACTAGGGTGACTTGTTCCTCGTCCTCCCTGACCTTGCATAGCACCTGTGCAAGAACGCTCACTGGGGGAAATGCTTACTTGAGCAGCCCCGAGGGCCAGCTGTGTGCCAGCACGTCTGCCCCGAGGGGAGCCTCTGTTCAGGCATACCAGAACGGGCAGTGGGAGGTCTCTCGGGAGGCAAACAGGTCTTCCTGGGCCTTGCCGAATCATTCACAAATCAGCTGGACCGACTGAGGTGAAGCCTCCACTCTCCACCGGGCCAGCGTTGTCATGACAGCATGTCCGCTACCACATTGAGGTCGCCGGGGATGTGAGTGGTGCGCAGCAACTTGAGTCTCCTCCTTTGGCTCACTTGCCCCAACCCAATCTGGATGCATCGGTCATGACCAAGACTTGAGAGAATTGAGACGTGAAATTACATGTCCTTCAGGTCTACCACTGCGAACCAATCTAGATGCCAGATGCAGGTTAAGATGTGTTTTTGCGTGAGCATTTTGAATGGGAGTTTGTGCAAAGCCCGGTTGAAAACTCTCAAGTCCAAGATCGGTCGTAAGCCGCCGCCTTTCTTGGGTACAGTAACTGGCCGTAGAAACCCTTCTTCATCTCGGTTGGAGGGACAGGCTCTATCGCGACTTTGAGTAAGAGAGTAGCGATTTAAACGTGCAGGGATTTGGCATGTTCGCTGTGTGCTGTGGAAAAGTGGACGCCTGTGAAGGGGGCGGAGGCCTGGCAAACTAAATTGCGTAACCGAGTCGAATGGTCCAGGCCAGTCAGCATGATGGGTTTGGAAGTGAAAGCTACGCATCCAAGCTCCGTGCCAGGAGCACCAAAGGGACAATTAACATTTAATGCCAGCTGTGTATATTGCTCTTTTAGAGAAAATAACTCTTTTAGAGAAATAAACTCTTTTACTGCGCTGTCGAAGCGCCCAGGGGCAAAGCTGCACTGCCGTGCAGAGAAGGAGAAAGCCGCTGATATGCGCCGTAGATCCAACAGCAATCGCTCAGAGATGGGAGGAAACCTCGCTGCATACCAGTCGGCTCTGAAGAACATTTCTGAATGAAACAGATGCATTTTCTTCCCTTTATACCTGTATGTCCGGGGGCGGGACATGAAAATTCTGTCTGCCAGTTTCTCATTGGCCTTTTCTCATAGATCAGAGATGCAATAGGCTCTCAGGAGAGACCCCTAGTGTCACTTCTTCGACACAACATCAAAGTAAGAGACAGGCGAGGAATCCAAGGTTTTCATATCTACATTAAGAAGGGAAATTGGACGATAAGACCCACAGTCTAGGAGGTTTTTATTAGGTTTCAAAATCAGTGAAATTGACGCCTGGCGCATGGAAGGAGGAATTTCAACATTATTTAGGGATTCTTCAAAAACTGAAAGTAGTAGTGGGGAAAGTTGAGGAGAATTTTTTTTAGAAAACTCGGTGGGAATGCCGTCTGGGCCCGGAGATTTTCCAATCTGCATCTGTGTGATAGCTTGCAGAATTTCAGATAGACTGATAGCATTATCTAATTTGGTTTTTGACTTGTTACTGATTTGAGGGATGTCAAGATTTAAAAAAAAAAACTGTCTAATTTTTTAATCTTTGAGGGAGTTTGACTGATACAAAGAAGAATAAATATATTTAAATTAATTATTAATTTCTTGGGGATCTGATACAGTATTTCCTTATGGGGTTTGGACTTGAGCTATAAAACCTTTTGCAGTTTGTAGTAATGCAAGTGCTTTACATGGATTATAACTCATTACTCATTATAACTCATTAAAACGGTGTCGTGACTTAAGTAGAAGATGCTTAGCATGGCTAGTAGAAAGAACAATGTATTCAGATAGTAAAAAAAAACCTTTCACTATATAGTGATGGGGTTGGTCGTTGTGTGTATTTCTGGTGCAATAAGCCAATTTGTCTAGCGAGTTCACAGAGCTTTTCATTTTGCAAATTTTTGATGTAAGCAGAATGAGAAATTATTTCTCCACGCAAGTAAGCTTTGAGTGTTTCCCGAAGAGTAGATACAGAAATCCCTTCCGTAGCGTTCACCTCAAGAAAAGTGGAGATCTTTTCAGAGATAAACTCAACAAAACAGCCATCCAATAAGAGTAACACATTAATTTCCAAACGTGAGAAATCATACAACCACCAGGGAGGATCAGTTCAAGAATTACTGGGGCATGAGCAGAGATGGCTATACTATCATATGATGAGGACTTTACCAATGGAAAACGTTTGCTGTCAATGATAAAATAATCTATACATGAGTAAATATGGTGAACTGGGGAAAAGAAAGAAAATGTTTTAGAAGTGGAGTTCAAATGGTGTCATATGTCAGTTACATACTGTTATGTATACCTTGTTTTGTCTCACTGTTGCCCTTTGTTTGTCATTTTTGTCACTTTTGGAGTTCCTTAGTTTTCACTTTTGTCACCCTTGTAGCTCCATAGTCTCCTTGTTAGCTTTCGTGTTCACTGTTTTCACCTGCCCTCGTTAGTTTGCCATTGGTTTCTGTTTATTGCCCTGTCATCTTGTTTGAGTTCTGTTTGTTCATTGGCTCCCGTTTTCCCATGTCCATGTATTTTAACCCGGTTGTTTTCACTCCCCTCTGTCAATCGTTGAATGTTGTTAGCCTGGTATGTGTTCCCTGCCCGAGTTCTCAGTTTTGTTTCATCGTGTTTAAGTTTCCTGTTTTCCCATTGTGGGTTTTTCCTTTGTGTTTATTTGTTTGGTTGTTAAAATAAAGTTAAGCTGCATGTAGATCCGCTCTCCTCGTCTGCATTCGCTGCCTCATTCGTAACACATACCACTCAAAAAAGGAATTAATTGTTTTAGAGGACTGAGGACTATATATATATATATATATATATATATATATATATATATATATATATATATATATATATACATACAGTCAGGTCCATAAATATTGGGACATCGACACAATTCTAATCTTTTTGATTCTATACACCACCACAATGGATTTAAGACATTTAAGACATTTATGCATTTGGCAGACGCTTTTATCCAAAGCGACTTACAGTGCACTTATTACAGGGGCAATCCCCCCGGAGCAACCTGGAGTTAAGTGCCTTGCTCAAGGGCCCAACAGTGGCATCTTGGTGGTGCTGGGGCTTGAACCCCAGCACCACCAAGGATCTCATATTGAGAGTTGGATCTCCTTTGGATCTCATATTGAGAGTTGACAGCAACAGATTCCAAATGCAAATAGCACACTTGAACTCTGGACCTTTTATCTGCTCCTTGTAAATGGGATAATGAGGGAATAACACACACCTGGCCATGGAACAGCTGAGCAGCCAATTGTCCCATTACTTTTGGTCCCTTAAAAAGTGGGAGGCACATATACAAACTGTTGTAATTCCTACACCGTTCCCCTTATTTGGATGTAAATACCCTCAAATTAAAGCTGAAAGTCTGCAGATAAAGCACATCTTGTTCGTTTAATTTTAAATCCATTGTGGTGGTGTATAGAGCCAAAAAGATTAGAATTGTGTCGATGTCCCAATAAAGAAAAGAAATTGCCAAGTGCTTTTTAAAATCGTGATTTAAAAGGTATATTTAAAAATGACTTATTAATGTGCTATTTTTTGTTACATTTAATTGCATTTTAAACATTAATTAAATACATGATTTATTAATGCATACATGTATTGTTTAATATAATTACAATTTTAAATGTGAATAAAATAAACACATTTAAATATGTCTATTTATAAATGTGTGTATTTATCCACATTTTTATTTTCAAATTAATAGATTGATAATTTATTTTGTCATTTGTTTTAGTCGCCAAACCACGGCTTCCATACAGTTCAGTGTAATGTAAAATCAAATATCTTTTTATACTTATTTAAACTTTAATAATGTTTTTGTAATACAAGAATATACTGTACATACTGTATATAGACCTAATCTATAACATGCAAAAGTGTGACCTTTTAAAGATTTTTTGTTTAGTTTTTTTTTGGGCTAGACATTGTCAAGCTGTTTTCAAGGTAATTTCACACATTCAATTTCACTTTTTTCCCCACAGAAAATGGATCTGGTTTTGGTCCAGGAAAATGTTCAAGGACAATTTTATGAAAGCGACTGCTATTTATTGCTCTCGGTAAGTCCATATCAATTTAATGAAACCTCCAAACATCTAACACAAACATATTTAATGACAACATTACAAGAATAAACCAAAATGATAATTTCACCAGGTCATATAGGTGATCCAATCACAAGTGGTCAGGTGAGATGCATAGCTGCTTACACTTGGTTCTACAAATGCAACCACTTGTGTTTGGATTTTGAGGGGAGGGTCTCTGTTCAAGACATCGACGTTATGTTGATGTAGTGACACTAGGGGTCACCCTTGGGAGCCCAAGACACATCTGATCTTTGATGAAAGGCCAATGGGAATTGGCGAGTGGTATTTGCATGCCACTCCCCTGGACATACGGGTATAAAGGAGCTGGCGTGCATACCGCTCATTCAGATTTTCTCTTCGGAGCCGAGCAGTCGATGGTTCAGCGAACTGAATTTCCCATGGCTTCCATTTCACCTCTGCTGGATCCTTATGGCGCATTACAGTGGTATTCTTCCCTCTCTGCATGAGTGCACTGCAGAGATCGCCCTTGGGCACTAGGAGTATATTCTAAAATATTGTTTTTTCACCTGAAACAGAATATTCTAAGAGCGGCGCACATTGGAACCTCTTTTTAAAGATGCCCTTCCAGTTGTGTGTTATTCCTGGATGCGGTCATGCGGTCGTGAGGACATGACCATGACAACATTGTGGTCGTGGGTCGCATTCGTGAGAAAGCATGCCACCCCAGCGGCTCCCTGCCTCCGTTCTTCTACCTATAGGTGTGAGGCCAGCGTGGGACCACCTCCGCCGGGTAAATCCCCACGGACCACCCATTCTCCAGCTCGTTTGCTCCGATTAGGCTCCCGGATGAATGTGCCGGCTCATCTCAGGGCGAGTTCGACCTCTTATTCGGTGATGAGTCCGCGAAGGTGATGAGCTTTCGAGCGCAGCGTCGTAGAGCGGGCTCATCAAGTCAGACACAGAAACCTCCACTAGGCTTTCCCCTTTGGCTGTGTTCGCCCAGTCACAGGCGGACGCGGAAATGACGGACATGCTTTCCCTGGCAGCCTCGATTGTCAGGCTAGAGTGGAACCCTCCACTCTCCCCTGAACCCTCGCCACTCACTGCCACACCCTAGTGCCTTTCTACCCAGAGGTGCATGAGGAGCTTACAAGGTTGTGTGAGGCACCTTTCACTGCCCAATCCTGATCATTCGGCTCCCCCACTCTCACTACTCTTGATGACGGGGCGGCCAGGGGTTATTCGGCAATGCCCCCAGTGGACAAGATGCTCACGGTGCACCTATCTCCACAGAGCACCCGAAGTTTCCATCCAGGGCCTGTAGGCTTATGTCATCCCTGACGGCCAGGGCCTGCGGTGCCGCTGGGTAAGCCGCCTCCGCCCTGCACACCATGACTCTCCTGCAAGTACACCAAGCCAAGGCACTGAAAGAGCTGCACGAGGGAAGTTCTGCCCCGGAATTGATGCAGGAGCTGCGCTCAGCGACTGACCTAGCACGGGTGGACAATGTCCACTTTGTTGGTCCAGGAGCACCACCTATGTCTTAACCTGGTCGAGATCATTGAGGTCATTGAACACATCTTGACCCTGTGCGGCTCAAGATTCCACATCCCATCTTCCACACCCCATCTGCCAAGGGCGTCTCCCTGTTGTGGCTGCACCGGCTCCACCTTGGCCTGCCCCTGTGGCCCCAGCCCGATGTCGAGTCAACCGCAGCATGAAGACGCCGCCCATCTCATGGCCACCTGCTAAGAAGAAAACTTCTAAGTGCCCCTGAGAAGACCTGCTGTCCTGGATCTGGTACACAGTCCACTCCATCCTCCGGTGAAGGGCTGGGAGGAGAATCTTTTGTTCCCTTTTTATTTGGTTTTGCCGCACGCGCAAGTAGCTGCGGTACCCAAACACTCAACAAAAGAGCAGTTTTCTCATTCCCTTGGTCACATAACCTACATAAGGGAAGCAGAATCAAACAGTGGTAAATTGGGCATTGCGAAATGGGGAATTGTACAAGGGTCTGTGTATGCTGCGCGAAAGCCCCCCAAAAATTTTCACGGGCTGGGGACCGGCGCCCGTTCGTTCAGGGGGTCCCGCGGGCAACATTTGTGAAGTGGAGGACAACCTCAGGCACCGCTGACCCCGCCACGGGCGTTTAAAGAACCCCCCTGAATTAGTATTTCCCCTGCAGTTCAGCATTTACCCAAGTGATGGTGGCCTCACGTCCCACCTCTGGCTTAAATGAATGGGTGCCTTCACCATTTATATCGATGGCAGTCGGGCACCTCTCGGGGCAGTGCTGTCCATCGTTCAATTTGTTGCACTGTGTTATTTTAATGGGGGGGTGAGATGCATTGCACCCTTAAGACCCCCATAGACCCCTGTGCCACCCTGGTTGCCAACAGACCCACTAACATCCCCCTGACCAACAATTTTGCCCAAATTGACCAGTGAGACCCCCAGACCACCCTGAGGGGGCGGGGCTGTCCACAGACCCATTATCTGCCCCCTAACCAACTGTTTTTCCAAAAGTTGCCCAAATCATCCCTCAGACCACCCAAAGGGGGCGGGGCTGTCCACAGACCCGCTATCTGCACGCTAACCATCTATTTTTCACAATTTGTCCAATGACAACCCCGGACACACTGTAAGGGTTGGGGCTGTCCACAGACACACTATCTGAACCCAAACCAACTATTTTGCCCACTTTGAAACACCTAGGTGTGTGACCACAAACTGACTAACTGCCCATTTCCAATTGATTCTATAGGTGTATGTCCACAAAAATTCTAACTGCCCATTAGCAATTGATTGTATAGCAGTATGAGTCCACCAACAGACAAACTTCCCATTTCCAAAAAGATTATATAGCTGTATGTCCACCAACAGACTATCTGCCCATTAGCAATTGATTGTATAGCTGTATGTGTCCAACAACAGACTAAGTGCCCATTAGCAATTGATTGTATAGCTGTATGTCCACCAACAGACTAACTGACCATTTACAATTGATTGTATAGCTATATGTCCACCAACAGACTAACTGCCCATTAGCAATTGATTGTATAGCTGTATATTCACCAACAGACTAACTGCCCATTTCCAAAAAGATTATATAGCTATGTGTCCACCAACAGACAAACTGCCCATTAGCAATTGATAGTATAGCTGTATGTGTCCACCAACAGACTATCTGCCCATTTCCAATTGATTGTATAGCTGTATGTGTCCACCAACAGACTAACTGCCCATTAGCAATGGACTGTAAAGCTATATGAGTCCACCAACAGACTAACTGCCCATTAGCAATTGATTGTATAGCTGTATGTCCACCAACAGACTAACTGCCCATTAGCAATTGAATGTATAGTTGTTTGAGTCCAAAAACAAACTATCTGCCCATTTCCAATTGATTGTATAGCTGTATGTCCACCAACAGACTAACTGCCCATTTCCAATTGATTGTATACCTATATGTCCACCAACAGACTAACTGCCCATTAGCAATTGATTGTATAGCTGTATGTCCACCAACAGACTAACTGCCCATTTCCAATTGATTGTATAGCTATATGTCCACCAACAGACTAACTTCCCATTAGCAATTGACTGTATAGTTGTATGAGTCCACCAACAGACTATCTGCCCTTTAGCAATTGATTGTAAAGCTATATGTCCACCAACAGACTAACTGCCCATTAGCAATTGACTGTATAGCTGTATGTGTCCACCAACAGACTATCTGCCCATTTCCAATTGATTGTATAGCTGTATGTCCACCAACAGACTAACTGCCCATTTCCAATTGATTGTATAGCTGTATGAGTCCACCAACAGACTATCTGCCCATTAGCAATAGATTATATAGCTGTATATGTCCAACAACAGACTAAATGCCCATTTCCAATTGACTGTATAGCTGTATGTGTCCACCAACAGACTATCTGCCCATTAGAAATTGATTGTATAGCTGGATGCCCACCAACAGACTAACTGCCATTAATTTGACTGGAAGTGGGACTATCCACGTGCAATTTATTTGCATTGGCTGAAATCATCACTTGGTAAACTTCATTTTAATAACTCCTGGATCACTTTTAGGTGACTGTAGGACTCCCCCTGAACAACATAAGCCCTTCAAAACATACAATTTCAACTGACCACTAAACCTTTATTTGGACAGACTTAGGTAGCTGAAACCTGTATTCCTGTTTTTCTCCAAGCCTCCTCTTTCTATGGTATACATTTCAAAAACATCTGAGGATATCAAAAGGTTTTTTGCGTAAAATTTTCGACTTCCTCAGATCTTCTAGAAACTCACAACATAGAAAGAGGAGGCTTGGAGAAGAACAGAAACAGAGATTTGAGCACACTAAGTCTGTCCAGAGCTGAGATCTGGACATCCCACATGCAATTTTTCCCATTCACAAAAATAAAGGTTCATGGTCAGTGGAATTTTTATGTTTTGAAGGGTGCACTATGTTCAGGGGGAGTCCTAAAGTCACCTAAATGTGATTATATGTCATAAATTTGATCCTGGAGTTATAAAAATGAAGTCCACCAAGTAATGATTTTTGGCCCATTAAATTGATTGGAAGTGGGACCACCCACGTGCAATTTATTTGCATTGGCTGAACTCATCACATGGTGGACATAATTTTTTTAACTGCTCAATCAAATTTTTTACTTAAAATCACATTTAGGTGACTGTAGGACTCCCCCTGAACAAGATAATCCCTGAGATCTGGACATCCCACATCCAATTTGTTTAACTCCTGGATCAAATGTATGACTTATAATCACATTCAGGTGACTCCGTGAAGCCCCCTGATCAACCTAAGCCCTTCAAAATATAAAAATTCCATTGACCACGAAACATTTATTTCTGTGAATGGGACAAATTGTACATGGAATGTCCAGATTTCAGCTCTGGACAAACTTAGTGAGCTGAAACCTCTGTTTCTGTTCCTCTCCAAGCCTCCTCTTTCTATGGTATAAATTTCAAGAAGATCTGAGGAAGTCAAACATTTTGCACAAAAAAACTAAAAGGGGTACTTGCGCAAAATTATTGACATTCTCAGATCTTCTTGAAATTCACAATATATAAAGAGGAGGCTTGGAGAAGAACAGAAACAGAGGTTTGAGCGCACTAAGTCTGTCCAGAGCTGAGATCTGGACATCCCACATCCAATTTGTCCCATTCACAAAAATAAAGGTTTCATGGTCAGTGGAATTTTTATGTTTTGAAGGTTTGCAAATTGTTGTGGGATGTCCAGATCTCAGCTCTGGACAGACTTATTGAGCTGAAACTTCTGTTTCTGTTCCTCTCCAAGCCTCCTCTTTCTATGGTATAAATTTCAAGAAGATCTGAGGGAGTCTGAGGAAGAAATTTTCGACATCCTCAGATCTTCTTGAAACTCACAACATAGAAAGAAGAGGCTGAGATTAGAACTGAGATTAGAACATAAAGAAAAGTTTCAGCTTCCTAAGTCAATCCAGAGCTGAGATCTGGACATCCCACATACAATTTGTTCCATTCACAGAAATAAAGTTTTCGTGGTCAGTGAAATGTTTATGTTTTGAAGGTCTTAGGTTGTTCAGGGGGCTTCACTGAGTCACCTAAATGTGATTATATGTCATAAAGTCCACCAAGTGATGATTTCAGCCAATTCAAATAAATTGCATGTGGGTAGTCCCACTTCCAATCAATTTAATGGACCAAAAATTATGACTTGGTGGACTTCATTTGTATAACTCCAGGATCAAATTTAGGTGACTCATTAAAGCCCCCTGAACAACATAAACCCTTCAAAACCATCACATTCCACTGTCTACGAAACCACAATTTCTGTGAATGGGATAAATTGTTGGTGGTATGTCCAGATCTCAGCTCTGGATAAACTTAGGAAGCTGAAACCTGTTCTCCTGTACAGAATACACAATACAACATGTTTATGCAACTTACAACTCATAAACATGCATAATTTGCTTAACAAAATGTAAGTGTCCATAAGCAATTTGTTCTATGGAGACTCAACAGCAGGTTTATGGGCTATTCATTTTAAACACTTAGAGTAACATTTACATTCAATTTTATTGACAAAATCCATTTAGCAGTACTCAGAATACACAATACAACAAGTTTATGCAACTAACAACTCATAAACATGCACAATTAGTGAGACTCAATGGTCAATTATTAATCATTACCATTGTAATAGACTTATAGTTGGAGAACCATTGCAATAGACTTGAACATGGAGTAGGGGTGAGGGGCTCCAAATTCAAGCCTATACATGCAATTGAGGTTGGAGTGGGGGGAAAGAGTATGTTTTATTATGTTCATTAATGAAATAGTACTCAACTCAGCACTAAGTTCATTGACAATTAATTTTAAACACTTACAGTAACATTTACATTCAATTTGATTGACAAAATCCACTTGGCAGCACTGAGAATATACAATACAACAGGTTTATGCCACTTACAACTCCTAAACATGCATAATGAGCTTAAAAAATGACTTCCCACGAACCATGCATTTGGCGCCATTCAAACAAATTGGAAGAGGGCACTTCCTGTATGATTCAGTGAAAAAAGCCTTGAATCATATGCCAGCAACTTCAGCCGTCGCATACTCCTTCCTGGGGCCTTTAGATACAACATATAATTAATTAATGTCCCTCGGTGTTAAGCAAGTACTTTAAAAAAAATCAAGAAAAATATTCCTGAAAAATTATTGTCACATTACATTCACAGGTCAGCCAATTAAGCACTTAACAAAGTCATTCAGACTTGAACCTTTTCACAGTGCCTAAGGGGCGCCTGAGAAGCTACAGATTTCAATTTGGAGCCATTTGGACCCTTACAAGTCATGTCCACGGACCCGCTGTGAAAATGAATGGTAGAAATTGTAAGTGGGATTGCTCTTCCTGATGTCCTACTGTAACGGTTACCCTGTCTTGTCCCTCTGTTGCCCTTTGTTTGTATTCTGTCACTTTTGGTATCCCTTAGTTTTCACTTTAGTCCTTTATTTAACTCCATAGTCCTCTGTTAGCGTCTTGTGTTCACTGTTCATTGTTTGCACCTGCCCTTGTTAATTTGCCTTTGGTTTCTGTTAATCACCTTGTTATCTTGTTTGAGTTCTGTTCTTTCATTGGCCCCTTCTCCCATGTTTGTGTATTTATACCCCGTGTCTTTGTTCAGTCTTCGTCGATCGTTGTTTGATGTTAGCCTGATGTGTGCTTCTCTCCCTTGTTCCCTGTTTGTCTCTACCGTGGTTACCTAACTAGTTTATGTTTCTTTTCCCCATCGTGGGTTGTTCTTTTGTTCATTTTGTGTTTTCTGATTAAATAAACTCAAACTGCGTTTGGATCCGCATCTCCTCGTCAGCCTCGTTATTCAAACGTTACAGAACGATCGACCGCACAATGGATCCAGCAGTTTTTCGGGCGAACTATGAACTGCTCAGCCTGAAGCAAGGGGACCGACCTATAGAAGATCACATCCACGACTTTCTGGCTCTGGCAAACGTTTCAGACTTCCCTAATTTCTCCCTGGTGGTCTTCTTCCGAGGCAACCTGAGTGACGGGCTGAAGGAGCGGCTGCCACCGCCAATGCGCGACTGGACGCTCCGCGCGTTCGTTGAGGAGACCCTACAGATCTGCGGTTCTCCCTTAACAGTGGACATCCTCGAGGAGAACCCCGTAGCGCCTCCCGCAGTGTTGACCCTCCATTCACCCGTGGTTCGTCCTTTCACGCCAGTCAACGAGCCAGCGCGGTCCTCTTCGTCTGCCTGGAGGAGGAGGAGAAGACAGGCTTCCGCCTCCCGGCCCACGCCTGCCCCGGTCTGCGAGCCAGAGCCCACGCCTGCCCTGGTGAGCGAGCCAGCTGCCACGCATGTCACAGTGAGCGAGCCAACGGCCACGCATTTCACAGTGAGCGAACCAGCGCCTACGGCCTCTACCGTCAGCAAGCCTGAACCCTCGTCAACCGCGGTCAGCGAGCCTGAGCCCTTGCCAGCCACGGTCAGCGAACCTGAAGCCACGCTGACCAGGAACAACATCCCAGCTTCGCCAGTCACATCAGCCCGGAGGAAGAGGAGAAAGGGAGAGGTCTCTGCACTCCAGCCACCGCCTGCCACAGCCCCATGCTCTGAACCCCCCTTGGCTCTGCCCTCAGCGCCCAGCGAACCCAAGCCGGCGCTTACCACGGCAACCCAGCCAGAGCCCGTAGCCTCAGACGTCAGTGAGCCAGTGCCAATAGCCTCAAACGTCAGTGAGCCAGCGTCTGTAGCCTCAAACGTCAGTGAGCCAGCGCCTGTAGCCTCAAACGTCAGTGAGCCAGCGCCTGTAGCCTCAAACGTCAGTGAGCCAGCGCCTGTAGCCTCAAACGTCAGTGAGCCAGCGCCTGTAGCCTCGACCGTCCCTGAGCCAGCGCCTGTAGCCTCGACCGTCCCTGAGCCAGCGCCTGTAGCCTCGACCGTCCCTGAGCCAGCGCCTGTAGCCTCGACCGTCCCTGAGCCAGCGCCTGCGGCCCTGACCGTCCCTGAGCCAGCGCCTGCGGCCGTGACCGTCCAAGAGCCAGAGCCCGAAGCCATGACCGTCCAAGAGCCAGTGCCAGTAGCCATGACCGTCAAAGAGCCAGTGCCAGTAACCGTGACCGCCCAAGAGCCAGCGCCAGTGGTCGTGCCCATCCTAGAGCCAGCACCTCTCGGGTCTTCCAGGGCTCCTCCTCCCGAGCTTTCCAGAGCTCCGCCATCCGAGTTTCCCGAGCTTTCCAGAGCTCCGCCATCCGAGTTTCCCGAGCTTTCCAGAGCTCCGCCTCCCGAGCTTTCCAGAGCTCCGCCTCCCGAGCTTTACAGAGCTCCGCCTCTCAAGCCTCTCGAGCCTCCTAGGGCTCCGCCTCTCAAGTCTCTCGAGTCTTCCAGGGCTCCGTCTCTCAAGCCTCCCGAGCTTTCCAGAGCTCCGCTCTCCGAGCTTCCCAGAGCTCCGCCTCTCAAGCCCCTCGAGCCTTCCAGGGCTCCGCCCCTCAAGTCTCTCGAGTCTTCCAGGACTCCGTCTCTCAAGCCTCCCAAGCTTTCCAGAGCTCCGCCCCCTAAGCTCCCCAGAACTCCGCCTCTCAAGCCTTCCAGGGCTCCGCCCCTCAAGTCTCTCGAGTCTTCCAGGACTCCGCCCCTCAAGCCTCTCGAGCCTCCCAGGGCTCCGCCTCTCGAACCTCTCGAGCCTTCCAGGGCTCCGCCTCCTGAACCTCTCGAGCCTGCCAGGGCTCCGCCCCTCAAGCCTCTCGAGCCTTCCAGGGCTCCGCCCCCCGAGCCTCCTACGGCTCCGCCCCCAGAGCCCCTTGAGCCTCCTACGGCTCCGCCCCCAGAGCCTCTCGAGCCTCCTGCAGCTCCACCTACGGGGCCTCCTGCGGTTCCACCTCCAGAGCCTTCTACGGCTCCGCCTCCAGAGCCTCCGATTGCTCCTCCTCTCGAGCCACTCAAGCCTTCGACGGCCCCGCCCTCAGAGCCTCCCGAGCCTCCTATGGCTCCGCCACCTGAGCCTCCTACGGCTCCGCCGCTCGAGCCACTCAAGCCTTCGACGGCTCCGCCCTCAGAGCCTCCTATGGCTCCATCTCCCGAGCCTCCTCCGGCACCGCCTCTTAAGCCACTCAAGCCTTTGGCGGCTCCACCCTCAGAGCCTCCTACGTCTCTACCCCCAGAGACTCCAGAGTCTTCCTGGTCTCCGCTCCTAGAGCCTCCCACGGTGCCGCCTACCTCAGCTCCGCCTCCTGAGCCTCTCTCAGCTCCACCTCCTGAGCCTCCCGAGCCTCTCCCGGCTCCGCCTCCGAAGCCTCCATTGGCTCCGTCTTCAGAGCCTTCATCGCCCTCGCCTCCTTCGGCTCCGCCTCCTGAACCTCCTTCAATTCCTCCTCTGGAGCCTCCCGAGCCTCTCCCGGCTCCGCCCCCGAAGCCTCCAGCGGCTCCGCCTTCTGAGCCTTCTACACCATCGCCTCCCTTGGCTCCGCCCAACACTGTTCCGCCTCCTGACCTGCCCAAGGCCTTACCACCTGAGTCTGCCATGGCCCTGCCTAAGCCTCCTATGGCGCCGCCTCCTAAGTCTTCTATGGCTCCTCCTCCGAAGTCCTCCTTGGCTCCGCCTCACACGGCTCTGCCAGCCTCTGTCCTGTGGCCTCTTCCCAGACCTCCCGACCCAGTCCCAGTCCCGTGGCCTCTTCCCAGGCCCCCTGACCCAGTCCCTATCCTGTGGCCTCTTCCCAGGCCCCCTGATCCAGTCCCTGTCCTGTGGCCTCCACCCAGGCCTCCTGACCCTGTTCCCGTCCTGAGTCCTCCCTCCTGGCCTCCTGACCCAGTCCCCGTCCAGTGGCCTCCTCCCAGGTTCCCAAACCTGTCCCTGCCCGGTGGCCAGCCCCCAGACCATCAAAACCTGTCCCTGCCCGGTCGATCCCTCCCTGGCTCCCTAACCCTCATCTCCATTCGTGCCCTCTTGGACTGTCTCATTTCCCCCCCGGACTTCCTATCTGCCCCTGGCACCTCCCGGACCTGCCTGTCTTGCCCTCTGTGCCCCCCGGACTTCCTGCCTGCCTAGTGTTCCCCCCTGGTCTGCCCGTCTGCCCATGTGCCCACTTGTACTGTCTGTTTGCCCCTGTTGCCCTCGTGTTGTTTTTATGGATTTTTGTCTTTTGTGGTGTGTTATTAAGGATCATCTGGTATCCGATCCTTAAGGGGGGGGGCTATGTAACGGTTACCCTGTCTTGTCCCTCTGTTGCCCTTTGTTTGTATTCTGTCACTTTTGGTATCCCTTAGTTTTCACTTTAGTCCCTTATTTAACTCCATAGTCCTCTGTTAGCGTCTTGTGTTCACTGTTCATTGTTTGCACCTGCCCTTGTTAATTTGCCTTTGGTTTCTGTTAATCACCTTGTTATCTTGTTTGAGTTCTGTTCTTTCATTGGCCCCTTCTCCCATGTTTGTGTATTTATACCCCGTGTCTTTGTTCAGTCTTCGTCGATCGTTGTTTGATGTTAGCCTGATGTGTGCTTCTCTCCCTTGTTCCCTGTTTGTCTCTACCGTGGTTACCTAACTAGTTTATGTTTCTTTTCCCCATCGTGGGTTGTTCTTTTGTTCATTTTGTGTTTTCTGATTAAATAAACTCAAACTGCGTTTGGATCCGCATCTCCTCGTCAGCCTCGTTATTCAAACGTTACACCTACAGACCCACGTTATTTTCAACAGATCTCTCTGTCTGTCATAGGAATAATTAGACAGGCTGCATTTTAGGCCTGTGTGCAACAGTACATTCATCGGAGACTTTAATACTTAGCAATCCCCCAGGACGATCGAATATCTGAAATTTCAAGGTCCTGCAACCTTGGGAACCCCCCTTTTCTAGACGTCCCACTTGCCCATTGAGCAATGTTATTCCCAGTGGTTTCGTGTACAGGGTTAAATTTAGTGCTACGACCTGGGGGCTTTGAACGCTTCATCGTAGGGCCCTCAGAAATGACCTATCAATAGGCTGTGTTCCTCGGTGCATGGGAAGTACTTTAAAAAAATCAAGAAAAATATTCCAGAAAAATGACTTTTCGTGCAAAAGTCAGCCAATTAAGCACTTAACGACGTAGTTGGGACTCGAAACGTTGCACGCTGTCTAAGGACACCCCGACGATACACATATGTCTATTTCGAGTCGTTCGGACCTTTCGAGCCCCGTCTGCCAACCCGTTGTAGAAAATGAATGAAACAAACTGCATGTGGTCTTTTTCTAGAAAGCTCCCACAGCCCCCAAATTTCACACGGTGGTAGCCTGATGCCCCTCGAAACACATCCCGAGAGCACGAAGCTCTAGAAAAAAGGAAACTTTTTTTTTTGGAGTTCGTGCAAGATTCTCTCACAATATATGCTCAGGAAGGTTCTAGAGACCCCAAACTTTGGTTCCTGATTCGTGGGGGCCAGACGCTCACGGACCGGGAGTTTCAAGAGCCTGTGACCTTTTGACACCTCTTTTCCAGACGTCCCACTATCCCTTTGAATCAATGCATTTTTCACAATGTTTTCATGGACACTGTCCCTAAATGGGCCAAATGAATGGAAAAAAGGTCAAAAGGTCACAAAACTCTCCATGCTCAAGGGCACTCTGACGATACACATATGTCAATTTCGAGTCGTTCGGAGCACCGTCCACCAACCCGTTGCAGACAATGAATTAAACAAATTGCACGTGGCCTTTTTCTAGAAAGCTCCCACAGCCCCCAAATTTCACATGGCGGTAGGCTGACGTCACTGGAAAGACATACTGAGAGTACGAGGCTCTAGAATTTTTTTGGGGGAGTTTGTGCAAAATTCTCTCACAAAGGCCTCTTGCACTGATAGCTTGACAGAGCCTCATGAATAATTACAGAAAACTAGGTTTAGGGTCTGAATATATGCTCAGGAAGGTTCTAGAGACCCCAAATTTTGGTTCCTGGTTCGGTGGGCACTTTTGCACGAGTTTCTGGAGTTTCAAGAGCCTGCGACCTTTTGACCCCGGTTAGTCAGACGTCCCACTTGCCCTTTGAACCAATGCATTTTTCA
Organism: Xyrauchen texanus; assembly: GCF_025860055.1. Classification (NCBI taxonomy): domain Eukaryota; kingdom Metazoa; phylum Chordata; class Actinopteri; order Cypriniformes; family Catostomidae; genus Xyrauchen; species Xyrauchen texanus. Next base: position 39,157,123 of record NC_068307.1, read on the forward strand.
CAACAGTTTCGTGGACAACGTCATTTAATGAGCCAAATTAATGGAAAAAAAGGTCAGAAGGTAATGAAAATCTCCACGCTGTCTAAGGACACCCTGACGACGGTCATATGTCTTTTTTGAGTCGTTTGGACCTTTCGGAGCCCCGTCCATCGACCCGTTGTAGAAAATCAATGAAATAAATTGCAGATGGACTTTTTCTAGAAAGCTCCTCTAGGCCCCAAAATTCACGTGCTGGTAGTCCGGGGCCCCTAGTGTGTCATATTAAAAGCTCAAGTCTCTAGATTGAATTTTTCTTTTTGCTTTAATGCGAGAATCAACATCACAGGCCTCTTGCTCTCAAAGCCAGAAAGAGCCTATTGCATGTGCAAAGTCATTTGGGTGTTAATTTAAGCTCTAGAGCTGAAAGAGTGCATTCAGAAAATGTCTAGAGCTTCCAAACTTTAGGCACTGATTTGGGGGCCCCTGGGGCTCCAGAATCGCAAATTTTGAGGTCCTGTGACCTTTTGACCTCTTTTTACAAGAAATCCCACTTGCCCATTGAACCAATGCAATTATACAGCGGTATAGTTTGGTGCTAAGACCTGGGGGCTAAGGGGTACTAAGAGGACTAAGGTCTAGGATGCAAAAAAACAAAAATTAAATTATTTTCAACAGATCTCTCTGCCTGTCATAGGAATCAATGAGACAGGCTCAAATGCAGGCCCCTGTGCAACAGTATATTGTTGTATAGGCTTTAATACTTAGCAAACCCCCAATATGGCATTTTGAGGGTGTGGGCGGGCACCGCGGCCACCAAACATGTGCGTAAAAACCTATTTGGGAAAAACAGTTGGTTGGGGGAGAGCTCAAGCCCTGTCAATGTGGCCTCTCGGGCCCTGTTCCGCCGCGAGGCCCCACCCACCAGTATGTCCGACGAGATTGTCACCTTGGTCCCCCTCGCCTGGAGCTTGGACATGTGGCTTGCGATCTCCAACCCATAAAGATGGCTGACCCGGACCGTGCGATTCGGCTACGCGATTCAGTTCGCCAGGGACCTGCCCAGGTTCAGTGGCATCCACTTCACCTTTGTGAAGTTCGAGAATGCCACCACCTTGCGCGTGGAAATCATTACCCTTCTGCACAAGCGTGCGATAGAGCCTGTCCCTCCAGACGACATGAACAGGTTCTACAGCCCGAATTTCATTGTACCGAAAAAAGGTGGTGGGTTGAGGCCAATATTGGACCTGCGAGTACTGAACCGGGCTTTACACAGTCTCCCGTTCAAAATGCTGACACAAAGGCAAATTCTAGCGAGCATCCGGCCTCAAGATTGGTTCGTGCTGGTAGACCTGACACGTACTTCCATGTCTCGATTCTACCTCGACACAGACCCTTCCTGCGGTTTGCATTCGAGGGTCGGTAAGTGGGTATTTGCATTCTCAACTACCTCAATGACTGGTTAATCATAGCTCACTCTCGAGACACGTTGTGTGCGCACAGGGACCTGGTGCTCTCACACCTCAGCCAACTCAGGCTTCGGGTCAACTGGAAAAAGAGGAAGCTCCTCCCGGTTCAGAGCATCTCTTTTCACAGTCTGGAGTTGGACTCACGAACGAGCACGCACAGTCGGTGCTGACCTGTTTGAAGGCATGCAAAAAGAAGATAGCGGTTCCACTGAAACAATTTAGCGGTGCCCACACCACGCGGGTTGATGCATATGAGACCGCTTCAGCACTGGCTCCGGACTCGAGTCCCGAGAGGGGTATGGCGCCATGGGACACATCGCTTGGCCATCATGTCGATCTGTCGCCGCCTTTTCACCTGTTCTAGGTGTTCCCCTAGAACAGGTCTCCAAGATGGGCTGGGGAGCTGTATGCAACAGGCACGGAGCCACTGGCTCCTGGATAGGCCCACGGCTACATTGGCACATCAATTGCCTCGAGTTCAAGGCAATACTGCCCGCCCTGCGGAGGTTCTGGCCATTGATCCAGGTCAAGCATGTGCTGGATCAATCAGACAACATGGCAACGGTAGCATATATATCAACCGCCAAGGTGGTTTACGCTCCCCTTGCATGTCACAACTCGCCCGCCGTCTCCTCCTCTGGAGTCAACAGCACCTCAAGTCGCTGCGAGCCACTCACATACCAGGCAACATAAACATCACAGCTGATCTGGAGTCAATACAGACAGGCACAGGTGGACCTGTTCGCTTACCCAGAATCCTCCTACTGCCCGTTCTGGTACGCCCTGATCGAGGCGCCCCTCGGTATAGATGCGCTAGCACACAGCTGGCCACATGGACTACGCAAGTATGCATTTCCCCCAGTGAGCCTGCTTGCACAGACCCTGTGCAAGGTCAGGGAGGATGAGGAGCAGGTCATCCTATTAGCACCCTACTGGCCCACCCAGACTTGGTTCTTGGACCTCACGCTCCTCACGTCAGCCCCTCCCTGGCAAAGTCTCCTGAGAAAGGACCTTCTTTCTCAGGGACAGGGCACCATCTGACATCCACGACCAGACCTCTGAAACCTCCATGTCTGGCCCCTGGACAGGACGTGGATCTGTTCGCTAAGTGGTGTTCTTCCCAGCGCAAAGACCCCCAGAGATGCGCAGTAGGCTTGGTGCTTTCCTTTCTGCTGGAGAATTTGGAGGGACAGCTGTCCCCCTCCACCTTGAAGCTGTATGAAGCCACTATAGCTGCACACCATGACACAGTGGACAGTAAGTCCTTAGCAAAGCACAACCTGATAAGCAGTTTCCTGAGAGGTGCCAGGAGGTTGTTTAAGGCACTTTCCCTGAAGACTTTCCTCCTGACGGTGCTCACCTCCATCAAGAGGGTAGGGGCCTGCAAGCATTCTCTGTCAGCAAAACGTGCCTGGATTTTGGTCCAGGCTACTCTCATGTGAACCTGAGACCCCGACCGGGCTATGTGCCCAAGGTTCCCACAACCCCATTCAGGGATCAGGTGGTGAACCTGCAAGCGCTGCTCCAGGAGGAGGCAGACCCAGCCTTGGCATTGCTGTGCATGGTGAGCGCTTTACACATCTATTTGGATCGCAAATAGGGTCTCTGAGCAGCTCTTTGTCTGCTTTGGTGGACAGCGGAAAGGAAATGCTATCTCCAAGCAGAGGATCGCCCACTGGATCTTTTATGCCATAACTATGGCATACCACGCTCAGCACGTGCTGCCCCCTGCAGGGCTACAAGCCCGTTCTACCAGGAGTGTGGCAGCCTCCTGGGCCCTGAACAGTGGTGCCTCTCTAGCAGACATTTGCAGAGCAGAGGGCTGTTGATACACCGAGACAGTTGGCCGGGTGTATTGCTTGCGCATAGCGCCTTTCACCTCCACTGAGCTGAAAATTTGCGCTGTTGACTCCCAGTAGTGTTCACAAGATGTGTTCCCTGGATGACTTCCTACTAGCCCTGTGGCAGTCGAGTTTGCGGAGAAACTTGCTGCCTGATCAATACACATGCTAACTAAGCCCTGTACTGTGGTAGGTGCTCCGCATTTGGTAGCCCTATTGGTAACCCAATGTGACGTATATCTTCCACTAAATAATTTCCCTTTTGGTAAACTGCGTCTTCCTTGGACAGAAGGCCCTCTGCCCCAGTCACCATGTTCTTAGAGTCTCCTCCCCCATCGGGCAGGACCTACCGTGGGACTTCTCCACATTATATACTTGACCCCCCCCATCTAGACACTGGTGTCCCAGTCGGTTTACGATTTCTCTATTTTTCTAGGGAGAAAAGAAAAAAGAGGGAAGAGGCATGGCTGGGCTAGCCTGTCCCTATCCTTTGGGCAGTCGACTTGTCCCCAAAGGGCTGTTTGACACTCATACTAGCATCAGGGGTGGTTACGTGCTGGCCTGGTCCACTGGCTACACGACACACAGTAGTCTGCCCGTTTCGCACTGCCGATCCACGTAACACAGTTCAGCTAGTTGTGCCATTTTTGTAGAGGACCCCTAACGTCACTACATCGACACAACGTCGACTGAGTGACAGACAGGGAATGTCCTGGTTACTTCCATAAACCTCCGTTGACTGATCAGAGATGCAAAAATCAGAGGTTTTCAGTCTCCCAAGAGTGACTACTAATGTCATAAATACATCGACACAATGTCTCGTTCCCTCCACCAGGGAACAGAGGTTACGGAAGTAACCAGGACGATTTCATGACTGCATACATCACTCACTATGTCAATGTGTTACTGCAATAGTGGGCTGTCTTTGCATTTGTACTTTGTGGAATATTATCAATAAACCACAAAGTAAAAATGCAAAGTCAGCACACTATTGCTTCAAATGTAGTTTAAAATTTGAATCTCACTGTAATCATGACATCTCGAGCAAAAGCTCCCAAATTAACTTTACGTCAGATGTGTATTCTTCATATAATTTGTCGGTTCATGTTGATATGAGGCAAACTGAAGAAGTTCTGTGAAGTCTTGTGAGTGAATGAATGTGTTTGTCTTTTCCAAATGTTTCTATTGGATGATTATTTTCTATTAAAGACCCCATAAAATGACTTGATGAGTGCAGTTTTCTGCTTTGTGTTGATGTTTTTCCTATCGAAACTGGAAGTTAGGGCTCGTCTCTTTTTCTTTAGTCTTAAGTCATTTTATTTTAATTTGCACATATCACACAAGGTAGAGCATTGAAATAGGCAGATTATTCTGTTATTGCCTTTTAACACATAATATATAATATAATTATATATAACCATTTTTAGAGATTCACATATATGAACCTCATAATACAAAACATTTTTACAAAGAATCAAACATAACCACAACTGTTAACCTCCCAACCCACCCTAACCCCAAAAACATAACAGTGCTCCCAAAAGACATAGACACACACATGAAAAAAAACCTAATAAATAGATAAATAAACACATCAATAATAATCACACATCTACAAATGTCAAATACCTGCCCCATTTCTCCACAAACACTTTATTCTCACCATTACTCTGAATACTACTTCCTCAAAGGCCGCCACTCTTCCCATATCCAAGCACCACTCCTGAAACTTCCATCCCCATATTTGCAATGTCAGTGACCGCCCCATCACCCAAGATACAGAGTCTGGGGCAAAATGATACCCGAATGCCTAACACAGCACAAACCAGACTCTATACCTTTAAACAAAACTGTTGTATCTCAACAAATCCCCAAAAGACATGGGTTATATCTCCATCCTCTGATTGGCATCGCCAGCAAGTGGGTGTGTCTTTCAAACCAAACCTATACAATTTAGAGGGGGTCCAATAAAACCGATATAAAATCTTGAATTGTATAAGGCACACCCTTACCTCTAAATCTGAGGCCATGGTTCTCAGCAGGAAACCGATGGAGTGCGTACTCCAGGTAGGGAATGAGGTTTTGCCCCAAGTGAAGGAGTTCAAGTACCTCGGGGTCTTGTTCACGAGTGAGGGGACAATGGAGCGGGAGGTTGGCCGGAGAATCGGGGCAGCAGGGGCGGTATTGCACTCGCTCTATCGCACCGTTGTCACGAAAAGAGAGCTGAGCCGAAAGGCAAAGCTCTCGATCTACCGGTCAATTTTCGTTCCTACCCTCACCTATGGTCATGAAGGTTGGGTCATGACCGAAAGAACTAGGTCAGCGAGTACAAGCGGCCGAAATGGGCTTCCTCAGAAGGGTGGCGGGCTTCTCCCTTAGAGATAGGGTGAGGAGCTCAGTCATCCGTGAGGAGCTCGGAGTAGAGCCGCTGCTCCTTTGTGTTGAAAGGAGTCAGTTGAGGTGGTTTGGGCATCTGGTAAGGATGCCCCCTGGCCGCCTCCCTAGGGAGGTGTTTCAGGCACGTCCAGCTGGGAGGAGGCCTCGGGGAAGACCCAGGACTAGGTGGAGAGATTACATCTCCACACTGGCCCGGGAACGCCTCGGGGTCGCCCAGTCAGAGCTGGTTAATGTGGCTCGGGATAGGGAAGTTTGGGGCCCCCTGCTGGAGCAGCTGCCCCCGCGACCCGACTTCGGATAAGCGGTTGAAGATGGATGGATGGATGGGATGGACACCCTTGCATCTCTAGATTCAGTGTTTATAAGGTCGACTCTGTAATAAACTGATGCCTCATGGCCTTTTCCAAAAGCAGAAATCACCTCTCCTAGAGTATTTGCTGTATTAAGGGGGTGTATGCTATTCCCAAAAATAGTACAGAGCAAGTGGCGTAGCTGAAGATACCTAAAATAAACTGAGATCTGGGGATCCTAAAATACTGAACAAAATTTTGAAAGGATCTCATCACACCACTCTCATTTGGAAAAGGCATGAATAATTCTGTGGAGGCAAGGCATAGATTTAGTAGGGTTAGAGATGAATAATAAAATATAATCTGCATAAAGCAGAAGCTTATGTGCCACGCCTTCCGCCACCATCCCTGGAAAATACACAAGCAGGCGTTGAACGTCCTTTTCAGGATGCATCTTTTTAAAGATGTCTTTCAGCCTCTGTGTAGTTCCTGGATGCGGTTGATATCTCTCCAAGACCGATGGCCACAGACAATGCCACTTGTGCCTGGGCAGCAATCACACTGAGGCGGTGTTTGTGGATGGTTCATGTACTCACTGCGAGAACATGACCATGGCAGCATTGTGGTCACGGCTCTCCTTCCTTAAGGTTAACGGCACTTCAGCTGCCCCCGTGTCGCTCCTTCTTCCCATGGGATTGAGGACAACCCAGCTGGCGATGAAGGTGTTTTGGGGATGATAAGCTCGGTTTTGCTGGGTAAATCCCCATAAACCTCCCACCCCCCAGCACGCTCACTTGCTTCCGTCCGAGCTTGGGATGAGTGCGGCTCGCCTCGTGGCCAGCCGGCATTCTCCCTTGAGTCCCCGGAATTGGATGACGACATCGCCATTGTATCGGAGAGCGTCCAAGTGTCCGATGCAGAGGACTTGACTGGGCTGCCACCTTCAGGCCAGCCCACCCAGTCTGAGGCCGACGCGCAGATGGCCGTCATGCTTGCCCAGGTTGCCTTGAGCATGGGCTTGGACTGGAACCCTCCGTCCTCCCCACAGCCGTCACGGCTCGATGACTGGTACCTCAACTCAGGGCGACGCTCCCAGCAAAGACGATCCCCTGGTACCGTTCTTCCCGGAAGTGCATGACGAGCTGAAGCGGTCGTGGAGGGCACATTTTACTGCCCGGTACTGCCCCCCCACTCATTCTGGCAGTAAACAAAGCATGTTTTCTCAACGCCCCCGTCTCACAGCTTGGCTTCTTCAGCGACACCGTCGATGACTTCGCCCAGCAGTTCCCGGCGGTGAAAGGCAGACAGAGGCAATCTCTCACATCATGCCGCGGCATCGCCAAACCAGCGCAACACGTCACCCACCTGCTACTCGAGGCCCTCGAGGCCCTGCCTAGAGTTGCTGGCTGTATTCCTTGCCCTGCAGAGGTTTCTTCCGCTGATTCGTGGCAAGCATGTCTTGATCCGTTCAGACAGCACCTCGACGGTAGCGTACATAAATCCCCAAGGCGATTATGTCACAACTCGTCCGCCATATCTCCTTTGGACTATTGTCGCCTCATGCCACTCATATCCCTGGCAACCATAACATGATGGTGGACACACTGTCACAACAGGTCTTGCCCAGCGGAGAGGGGAGGCTCCACCCCCAGGTGGTCAAGCTGATTTGGATGCGATTCGGTACAGCACAGGTAGTCCTCACAGGTAGCTGTCCCCTTCAACCATGAAGGTGTATGTAGCTGTAATCGCGGCCCACCACGACGCAGTGGACGGCAAGTACTTGGGTAAGCATGATTTGATTATCAGGTTACATAGAGGCGCCCGGAGACTGAACCCTCCCCAGCCAAGCCTGTTCCCCTCCCCTCCTCTCGGGCCTTCTGAGACCCCCTTCGAGCCGGTTGACACTCAAGGCCCTCTCCCTGAAGATGGCCATCCTGATAGCGCTAGCTTCCATCAAGAGGATTGGGGACCTGCAAGCGTTCTCTGTCAGCGACACCTGCCTGGATTTCAGTCTGGCAAATACCCATGTTATCCTGAAGCCGCGACCGGACTACGTGCCCAAGATTCCTACAAACCCCTTCAGGGATCAGGTCGTGAACCTGCAAGCGCTGCCCCAGGAGAAGGCAGACCCAGCCCTTTCGTTGCTGTTTCCGTTACGTACTTTGCGTATCTATTTGGAACGCATGCAGAGATTTAGATGTTCTGAGCAGCTCTTTGTCTTCTTTGGTGGACACCAAACAGAGGTTAGCTTACTGGGTCATTGATGCCATCTATCTGACTTACCAGACCCAGGCCGTGCCTGCCCCCTTGGAGGTTTGAGCACACTCGATGAGAAGTGTGGCATCCTTGTGGGCACTGGCCAACGGCACCTCATCTGTACAGCATCTGTAGAGCAGCGGGCTGGGCAACACCTAATACCTTTTCGAGATTTTACAATCTCAGGGTTGAGTTGGTCTTGTACCGTTTTTTTGTCAGGTCTGATCTGGTAGAACTTGGTAATGCACCCGACTGGGTGTTCCGCTTGCATCCAGCACCCTTCACCCAGTTGATCCAGTGTGCTTTTTCTCTGAGGTTAGCCACTAATTGTCGCTTCCTGGATGTTCTTCCTTCATAGCCTTCTGGCCTGCGAATTCAGCGGAGCAATTTGTGAGCAGACCCACTACGAGCCACAAGTGTTTTGTACTGGGGTAGGGCTCCACTGGCTTAATTCCCTCTTCAGGCAACTCCCTGTTATGTATTTTCTGTAGTAAGGTCTCCCTATCGGCAGACCCATGTCTCCCTTGGGCAGACCCACTGCCCCCGGTCGCAGTGTTTGTAGAGCTCCTCCCTCATCAGGCAGGACTTACTACCACACCGCTCCCACGTGTGGCTTCACAACACATGTGGTGTATTAGCCAAATGTCACCTCCCCCTAGTCTGGGCAGGATGTGGACTCCACAGGGTCTTTTCACCCTGAAAGAAAAGGATCAGGAAAGACCACCTTCCCAATGCATTTCGTAGTGTTACACTTTATGCGAAAGACATAAAGAGAGAAAAGGCTGCAGCTGCCAGGCTTGCTCCCATTCTAGTCATGTAGCACCTGTTCCCCCCTCAGGGATGCTGGGAACCTAAGGTCTGTATATGACACCTTTACTGGCGAATTTGGGATGGTTACGTGTAGCCGATACAGTTGCTTCTAGCACACAGCAGCCTGCTTGCACCTGTGTCAGCAGTTCACGTAACACGGTCTAGTGCATGGCGCTTTTGAACGGGACCCCTTGTGTCACTTCATTCGACACAATGTCGAGTGAGTGACAGAAGGGGAATGTCACGGTTACTGTTGTAACGTCCGTTCCCTGAGGGAGGGAATGAGACATTTTGTCCCTTCTGCCACGACATTAGACCTACCACTGTAAATGGCTGTACCTTTTTCTCGGCTCCTCTGTGCAAACAGACAGATGCACGCCCGCTTCCCTTTATACCCGGAACATGCAAATTCTGTCTGCCAATTTCTCATTGGCCTTTTCTCAAGTTCAGAGGTATGCAAGGCTCCCAAGGAAGACCCCTTGTGCACTTCATTCGAACATCTCGAGGTTATAACAGTAACTGTGACGTTTTTTTGCTCAGTCGTCAATTTAGGTAGTACTAACGGTTCCACAAAATTTCTAATATCTTCATCAGTAGACGAAGACATGGAACTATAAAGATCAAGATAGAATTACTTTATTATTCTACCATTATTAATATCAATGGCCTAGGTAAAAATTTCACCTTCAGCAGATTTCACTGAAGGAATGGTAGAAAAAGACTCTCTCTGCTTTATATCTAGCCAAAAGCTTCCCTGCTTTATCCCCTGACTCAAAGTATGTCTTGCCCTGAATAACCAAAACTCCAACTTCTGTGACAAAATAGTATTATATCTGTATTTCAAATGGGTCAATTATCTGAGGCCATTAGATGACATTCAACGCTTCAGCTTTACATCTGCACTTTTAATATTCCCTTCAAACTCCACGAGTTCTTGTGCTTTGGAATTTTTGGTGAATTTTTATTTATACTGTATGATCCTGCCCCTAATAACTGCCTTAAGTCCCTCCCAAGCCACGCCCACAGAGGATACTGAGGACCAGTTGGTCTCCATATAGACGTTAATTTCAGTCTTTAGCATTTGTTGAAATTAGGATTTTGCAAAAGGGACACATTAAAGCGCCAACTGTATGATTTCTGTTTTTTCCATATGTGGTAACTACCCCAAGCTCACCAGGACGTGATCTGAGACCAAAATGTTTCCAATTGAGGAATCAGCAACAGATGAATTGAGGGACTTAGATATATAAAAAAAAATATTCTAGAAATCTTATGGACTGATGAAAAGAATGTATAGTCTCTACCAGATGGGATAAAAAGTCACCAAATAGCTGCAAGACCAAGATATTTACACATCCTGTGAAGCGTCAGTGTTTGTCTAGGGGGCTTGCACACTTTTGCTTCACTATGATCAAGGACTGAGTCCATCAAAAGATTAAAGTCTCCTCCCAATATTATATCATGAGGGGTGCCAGCAGCTTGCAACATCCCTTCAGTACTTCCTCTCTTCTAGTGCTCTTACTTGAGCCAGCACTAAATAAAGCATGTCCACCCCATATCTTCCCCAATTTTTCAGCTTCCAGTAAGGAAAGATGCGTTTCTTGAAGAAACACTATATCACATTTCTTACGCTTAAGAAAACAAATAACCTTTCTTCTTTTTATGGGGTGCCCCAACCATTCACATTCCACATGGTGAGAGACAATCAACTCATATTAACATTTAACATTTGATATAATAGAAAAACAATTATTTGGGGTTAAAAACAAAGACCACATTTAAACATCAATGCAACAGTCAAACCCCGAACAAAACAAACAGAACAAAACAAAGAGAAAAAAGTAAAATGTGTACATTAAACCTGTGCAAGACAGTCCCAACTGGCGCCAACTCAAAGAGTCCACATACACCTACGAGAACCCCCGCCCCGACAACTTTGCCATCGGATTGCTCAAGTCTGGTGTTTTTGTAAAAATTTTGTGAGGCAAAATTTTATAACAGAAAACACTTTGTAAAACAGACCCTAGCCAACAAGCAGGATAAACAAAAAGGACATGTAGATTAATTCACAGAACTGTCTTTAAGGTGTGTTCCCCACAAAACAAATTTCAGCTGATATAAAGCCGTTCAGTTTCCTCAGACAGACATATAAGTGTTTCAAATGTTCAGTGAGCCAGCTGTTATGAGTGCAGCAGATGACGTAATCATTCCAATGTCCTGCAAAAATTCCACACAAAAAGCCAACGTGAGGCATAAGCACCAGGAATGATCAGATTCATCCATCATTCATTCATTCCACAAAACAAACTTCATCCGCTAGGCGGAACCAATACAAAATAAACAAAAATGGTGCCTGGCTTACTTCGACAATTGAGTATATGTTCAGCGAGTCAATCAACTCACATTGTTACTCACCCATTGTTTTTATGAACAACAGTGCCTATTTTGGGCACAAAAATACTTTACGGCCATCCTTGGTGTCTATTCTCAGTCTGGCCAATAACATCAGAGCAAAAGCGGACTTCCATTGTGTAAGAGTTTCTTACATTCCTTGAACCGATCGTGTTTCTCTCTTGTCGAATTCACAAAGTCTGGGAACAAGAAAATATTGTGATTCTTGCAAGAAAGCTTTCCTTTGCTCCTCGCCTGGCACAACACGGGATCTTTATCGTATGATCTAAAAAATGTGTCCAGAATTGACGGAGGCCTGTCTCTCTCAGCGGATCTCCGAGCTGGCACTCTTTGAGCTCGCTCGATTTCCAGTTTATGGCCTGTTATGTCGAGCAGACTCTAGAAGAGCTCATCTAGGAATTTCTCCATAACTCTGCCCAAATATTTTGGACCCCGTTTACACCTGTATACAGATCACCCAAAACAGATGCTAATACCAGCTGAAAACATTGTCAGTGTTTGATTCAAAATTTCAGTTTCAGCTTCATCTTTCACCTCATCTCATCTACTTCCAATGCATTTCATCCACAGACACGCAAAGCTGGCAGATCTGCATACTATGACATTCATTATTGGATTGGTTCAATGTCTACAATGGATGAACAGGGAGCAGCTGCTGTCTATGCCATACAGCTTGATGAATTCCTGGGTTCTTCACCTGTGCAGCACCGTGAGGTCCAGTCCCATGAATCCAGCCTCTTCTGTGGATACTTCAAACAGGGCATCATGTAAGTACCTGAAACACCAGTGGTACATTGCTTAATTTGTGTTGTGTTTTCTGAGGGGTTCAGACCATTTGTGGGCCTGTACCACCAAGCCAGGTTAGTTGAGCCAGGTCAATTTTATTGGTACCATGAAGGTAGGTTGGTAGGCAGTGTTCATTGCTATTTTTAAATAACCCTATTTGGCTGACCTGCTCTGGAGCAGGTTTTATTCTGGGTAATGGGTCGCTACTGAACAGATACTGAAACAATTATCTGTGAGCAAAGTGACATCTCTAATGCAATAACTACCCTGTATCTCTTAAAATGCACATTGCAGAAAGAAAATCCAAATAATTTACTCTTCATGATAATTATTTATTTAAGAGCCTAAATATGGATTTTCAGCACTATGTTTGTTTATTTTTTTTAAATTCATTAACATTCTCTTCTGCTAGTAAAAAAATAATATATCTATGAAAACCTAATATAATATTAGGCTAACCATAAAATAACTAGCAAGATGTATAAATACAATGCCTACCACTAATTATCGATTTTTAAATATTAAAAGTTTAATCACGCCACAATATGGCTACAGTATATTAGAAATTAATCAATGCCATCCAAACTCTGTCTTTCATGGACTAGAGATTAACTATAAAGTAGTATTTATACATGAAGTCTTTACTTGTTAAAAGCACATCGGTACATCAAATGCATCTTAATTGCTTGTCATGTTGCTAGAAAAAGCAAATATGTCTTATTATTGCATATAATCTTAATATAATATTAATCCCATTTTGCTTAATTTTAAATCCATTGTTGTCGCATACAGAGCTAAAATTATGAAAAGTATCTCACTGTTCTATTGCTAGTGTCTGTTTGTTCTTGTTCTATACCTATATAAATATCCAAACAGAAACCTGATAAATGGCAATATATGTAAAACACATAAAATAAATATATGTTTATGTATGGTTTTCACCAATATAAAATTACACGTTACACATAAACGTAATGTAAAAACCACACATGAACACAATATACAGCATATTTCATACAATGATTATAAGTACAAATTAAGGAAATTTTTTAAAAGAATAAAATAACATATATTATAAAAAATAAATAGATAATATAACATAATACAAATAAAATTATGCTATAAAAATAAAATAAAGTGAAAAATGTATATTTGAAACATATATTTCAAAATACTACAAATATTTTCATTTTTTTTATGCAACATATTTCCCAAATACTAGTGGAATTTGAATATGTACAGATATGCTCAAATATATGAACTACTGTATTTATACAAGCACTTTATTAGAACACCTACTTATTCATGCAATTATCTAATCAGCCAGTTGTGTGACAGTAGTGCAATGCATAAAAGCAGGCAGATATGGATTAGGAGCTTCAGTTAATATTCAGATCAACGGGCTGGTAGGTTTATTTCTGTAACTGCTTTCTCCTGGGATTTTCACGCACAACAGTCTCTAGAGTTTAGTCGGAATGGTGCCAAAAACTAAAAAAACATCTAGTAAGTGACAGTTCTGTGGACAGAAACACTGTGTTGATGAGAGAGGTCAACGGAGAATGGCCAGACTGATTTGAGCTGAAAGAAAGGCTAAGGTAAGTCAGATAGCCACTGTTGTGAGAACAAAAGCATCTCAGAATGCACAAAACGTTGAACCTTGAGGCAAGATGGGCTACAACAGCAGAAGACCACATTGGGTTCCAATTCTGTCAGCCAAGAACAGAAAGCTGAGGCTGCAGTGGGCACAGACTCACCAAAACTGGACAGTTGAAGGTTGGAAAAACTTCAACTGGTATGATGAATCTTGATTTCTGCTGAGGCACACAGATTGGTCAGAATTTGGCAACAACAGGAGAATCTATGAACCCAAACTGCCATGTGTCAACAGTCCAGGCTAGTGGCGGTGATGTAATGGTAAGGGGAATGTTTTCTGGGCACACTTTGGGCCTGTTAATAACCAATCATTCATTGCTTGAATGCCACAGCCTATTAGAGTATTGTTGCTGACAATAAGCATTCATTCATGGCCACAATTTACCCATCTTCTAAAGTCCAGCATGATAATGCACCATATCACAAAGCTAAAGTCATCTCAAACTGGTTAAATTAACATGACAATGAGATCAGTGGCCTCCAAAGTCACAGATATGAATCCAATAGAACATCTTAGGGATGTGGTAGAATGGGAGATCCACAGCATGAATGTGCAATTGACAAATCTACAGAAATTGCTTGATGCAATAATTCTGGCCATGAATCAAAGGAATGTTTTCAACATCTTGTGGAACCCATGCCACGAAGGATTGAGGCTGTATTGATAGCAAAGGGAGGCCCTACCCAGTATTAGTATGGTGTTCCTAATAGAGCTCAGTGAGTGTAGAGCCATGGCCAAAAGTATTGGCAGTGACATAAATTCAGGAGGAGACGGTCCTGGCGCTTGCTGGACATTCTGGGACATCCTGAAGCCTTCTTCACTGCAGTTGAACCTCTCTCCTTGATGTTCTTGATGAACCGGAAAATGGTTCTTTCAGGTGCAATATTCTTTGCAGCAATTTCCTTGCATGTGAGGCCATTTTGATGCAAAGCAATGATCTTTGTTTAGAGGTAACCATTGCGAACAAGAACACAATGATTGGAAGCACTTCTTCCCTCATTTTATAGCAATCGGTCTGCTCTTATAATCCAATCACAGTAATCTAGAAACAATGTGAATCAACACCACAACAACTGAAGCAGAAAACATTGCGAAACACAAATTTTACGTCACTGCCAATACATTTGGCCATGGCTGTAGAATTCAGAGAGTATTCATTTTTATCACATTTTGTTATGTTGCAGCATTATACAAAAATACTTTAAGTAATTTTTTCCCCACATCAATCTACACTCCATACCCAATAATGAGAAAGCAGAAACCAGATTTATGATAACAAATGTATTAAAAAGAAAAAAATGAAATATCACATTGACCTAAGTACTCTTTGCTATGACATTTGAAATTTAGCTCAAATGCATCCCATTTCTCTGGATCCTCTTTGAGATGTTTCTACACTTTGATTGGAGAAAGGCACACACCTGTCTATAAAAAACAAACAACGTTTTTCAATAAAATAAAATGTTGTTGGGCCTCATGTATTCAGATACAAGACAAAGGCAGGCCTAACACAGTCGTAAAGCCTGACTGAGGCCCACAAAAACAAAGTACAAAACCGACTACAAATCCCAAGAAGCCTTGCTCACTTTACAACTGTATGAAATTCCAAAGGATCGAACTCTCAACTCCTATTGGATGAGGCACTCAACAGAACGTACCTCAACTATGATGTCATCAGGAGTAGAAATACCTCAAAAATCATTCTGTACATTGCTTCCAGTGACTTTGCCGTAGGTAGACGTAGCTCATCGCTGCTCTCAGGTGTTGCCTCGTTGCACAAGGAAGTAATGTGCAACTTGAAACTGCGGCCATACAATCTCTATCTCACTGGACGAGTTGGGATTACTCTGTGTTCCACCGAACACTGTAACGGATCCGAAGGAGACCGCCGAGAAATCCGGCGAGCAATCTTCATCCGTTTGCCTGCAGAAGTGAAGAAAGAAGAATCCCATTCCCTCTTCAATCAAGTTGACGTCGCTGATTTCTCCGCAAGCCAGCCGAGAATCAGCATCCGTACCACCCGCCGACAGAGGGAGGAAATGGCCTCCCGTCATCACCCGAGCCTCGAGGAACTTAGTCGGAGTTCTATATGCGTCCCCACGCAATCCAAGTAAGAGGTTAACGTCTGGGTAGAGAGGATATTTAGGTGTGTTATTCTTGTGGATCAAGTTTATTGTTTGTACAGTTTTACGGACCGCCGAGTCCGCTCATTGTTGCTAATAATACTCAAGGTATTAATGTAACATACTGTTATCACAAATGAGAGTTTGCTGTGTTGTAATCCAACCACGTTGGACTGTTGTGTATTTACGCCATTGCAGATGAGACCGGCACACTGTGTTTATCCATTAAAGGACCAAAGGCCACGGGACGGGTTACGAGCCATTCACCGCATCTCTGAGTGATAAACTAACTAATAGCCTTCTCTCCCACAATCGCGAAACCGGCTTCAGCACCGCCACTTTATTCTCTCTCTCTCTGTCGTACTAACCAAACACACATGCGTGCGCGACAGCTCACAAACATTTGGCTACTAGATAACTTTGTGATATAGCTCAGCTTTGTCCCCAAGTTATCGTGCAAGTGGAGACACACTGTAAACGGGCAGATGCCATTAACCGGCTTCTCTCCGCCCACATTCGCGGCCATACTCTCTGGCCGGAAATCTTATGTCACGTGTACTCTCCACGAGAGTCACGTCCGCCATTTTGTGCGCGTCATTCCTCACACACACACACACACACACACACACACACACACACACACACACACACACACACACACACACACACACACACACACACTCACACACATTGTATTAATTATTTATTGATATTACTCCATCAATAAACTTTGTTATATTTCAAAGAGAAGTGTTTTGGTTTGTTTTGCAGTTGTCAAAGGCTGGCAGGGGATGCCAGTGCTCGAATTCAACCCTTCATTGTTCCCCTTTTAATCTTGATGATCTACGGACATCAATTTTCCTAAGAGAAAACTCTAACATTGAGAATGTTATACTGTCTGGTTATTAGTCCCTGATACCAGGGTGGTGCCCCCTCTACATTAATCCTAATTAATACTGTATTCTATTGATTTTGATAATTGACATGTATCTTTGATGATTGTTGAATTTGAAGGATCAATAAGCTAGTCTTAAGTCTAATCAATGTTTAATTAATTTTAATAAGTAATCATTATCTTTGATAATAATTAATATTCTATTGAATTTGATGATTGTTGATTTAAAGGATTAAAAAGCTAACACTGATTCTAATCAATGTTCTATTGATTTTAATAATTGATAACTATCTATGATAATTATACATTTTTGCTAATAATCAAACCTGCTCCTAAACTGTGAGCCCTACATTGTTTATACTCCTCCTCACCACTTGGTACAGAACAGCATCCAGCCCCCTGTCCGATGCATCCATCTGTAAAACAAAAGGGAGAGAGAAATCAGGGAATGCAGAAGCTGCCCGACAAAAAGTGCAGCTTTTACCTGTGTGAAAGCTTGTTGTCATGGCTCTGACGTATGGACAGCCGATAATAGACAGCCAGCACCAAGAACTGTCTCACCTCCTTATTGGTCTTAGGACTCGGACAGGTCGCAAGCAATGTGGTTTTATCAATTTGGGGTAGCACCTGCCCATGCCCCAAGTGGAACCCCAGATTACTTTGGGTTTGCCTTGAGTCCCACTTGTTGCAGCGACCTCAGAACATCCCTGGGTGCTGCATGTGCCACTGCCAATCATTACTGTAAATAATAATATCATCCAAATAAGCAGCGGCATACGAGGACTCGGTCCATAAGATGCTGAAATGTAACCAGGGCCCCAAACAAACTGAAATGGAAGGGTCAAAAATAGGTGTAATCCAAACGTGTGAAGAAGGCCGTTTTCTCACAGGACATCGGCATTAAGGGGATCTGCCAATAACCCTTTGTTAAGTCCTGTGTTGAGTAAAAGTGAGCCAAGCCCAACCGATCAAGCAGTTTGCCAATATGAGACATTGGATATGCATCAAATTTCAACACCGTGTTGACTTTTTTTTAATCCACACAGAATCATACAGAGCCTTCACTCTTAGGTACCAGAACTACCGGGCTGGCCCAATCACAGTGGGATTAGTCTATTACTCCCATATCGAGCATGGCCTTTAATTCTCCCCATATTACCCATTTCTTGTGTTCGGGTAAGTGGTAGGGGCAGCTACGTACCACTACCCCAGGGGTTGTCTTGATGTGGTGTTCTATGAGTTTAGTGCAGACGGGGAGATGCGAGCACACGTTATTGTCCGAAAAACGTTATTGCAATCTGGCAACCTCCGTACGTTGTGACAGCGAGAGGTGGTCTCCACACGGGACCAGAGTGAACTGATTGGGCTTTTAGGCTCACCTCTGGACCAAAATCCTCCCTCTGCGGAACTACCATCACCAAGGATACGGAACCACCTCTCTCTGCCGTGTGACCTCAAATAAGCCCTTGCCACTTCGAGTATAATTTTGAACTTGATGTGAGCAGCAATGGAAGTACTTTATCTCCTGGTACAAACTCCTGTAGCCGAGCTCCTCTGTTATACAGCCGGGACTGACGTTCTTGCACCTGTAGCAAATTCTTCTGTGATCGATGCCCCAGTGTGTGGAGATTTGCTCTCAGGTCAAGAACGTTTTGAATTTCATTTTTGCTTTGTGAAGTTCTCTCTTACCAATTTTCCTTCTTGACATCTAACACGTCACAGGGCTTATGCCCATATAATAATTCAAAAGGGGAAAACCTTTGCGGGACCTCTCGCACTGCAAAAAACAGGGGTTTGTGCCACCTATCCCAATTCTGAGCATCTTCATGCACAAACTTATGAATCATATTATTTAAAGTTTTATTAAATAGTTTGACTAAGCCATACATTTGTGGATGGTACACGATTGTCCAAATCGATTTAATACCTAATAATTCATACAGCTCACATAGTGTACAGGTGAAACTCGAAAAATTTGAATATCGTGCAAAAGTTCATTAATTTCAGTAATTCAACTTAAAAGGTGAAACTAATATATTATATAGACTCATTACAAGCAAAGTAAGATATTTCAAGCCTTTATTTGATATAATTTTGATGATTATGGCTTACAGCTTATGAAAACCCCAAATTCAGAATCTCAGAAAATTAGAATATTACATGAAATAATTATAATAATTACAGAAATGTCAGCCCTCTGAAAAGTATAATCATGCATATGTACTCAGTACTTGGTTTGGGCCCCTTTTGCATTAATTACTGCCTCAATGCGGCGTGGCATGGATGCTATCAGCCTGTGGCACTGCTGAGGTGTTATGGAAGACCAAGATGCTTCAATAGCGGCCTTCAACTCTTCTGCATTGTTTGGTCTCATGTCTCTGTGGACCAACACCAGCCGATGACATGGCTCCCCAAACCAACACAGACTGTGGAAACTTCACACTGGACTTCAAGCATCTTGGATTGTGTGCCTCTCCATTCTTCCTCCAGACTCTGGGACCTTGGTTTCCAAATGAGATGCAAAATTTGCTCTCATCAGAAAAGAGGACTTTGGACCACTGAGCAACAGACCAGTTCTTTTTTTCTTTAGCCCAGGTAAGACGTTTGACATTTGAAGCCCATGTCCAGGATCCGTCTGTGTGTGGTGGCTCTTGATGCAGTAACTCCAGTCTCAGTCCACTCCTTGTGAAGCTCCAACCACACATTTGAATGGCCTTTTCCTGACAATCCTCTCCAGGCTACGGTCATCCCTGCTGCTTGTGCACCTTTTTCTTCCACACTTTTCCCTTCCACTTAACTTTCTATTAATGTGCTTTGATACAGCACTTTGAGAACATCCAACTTCTTTTGCAATTACCTTTTGAGGCTTCCCCTCCTTGTGGAGGGTGTCAATGATGGTTTTCTGCACAACTGTCAGGTCAGCAGTCTTCCCCATGATTGTGAATTCAACTGAACCAGACTGAGAGACCATTTAAAGGCTCAGGAACCCTTTGCAGGTGTTTAGCTGATTAGAGTGTGACATTTTGAGCCTACAATACTGAACCTTTTCACAATATTCTAATTTTCTGAGATTCTGAATTTGGGGTTTTCATAAGCTGTAAGCCATAATCATCAAAATTATATCAAATAAAGGCTTAAAATATCTTACTTTGCTTGTAATGAGTCTATATAATATATTAGTTTCACCTTTTAAGTTGAATTACTGAAATGAATGAACTTTTGCACGATATTCTAATTTTTCGAGTTTCACCTGTATGTGAAATTAAATTAGTGCCCTGATCAGTGAGGATTTTTTTTGGAATCCCTACTCGAATGATTATTCTGAAGAGTGCCTCCACATCACTACATGCTGAGATGTTGCGAAGAGGCATTGCTTCTGGGTACCCCTGACCCAAGTGACCTTCCATTGGACTATGATGAGCTGCCTGGAACAACATTTTCCGAAGGCTCCTTGGTACTAACAACTGAGTTGTACCTTCTTTTGTCTGAGCACCCTGCATCACTCGATACAACAGATCATTTATAATTTAGGAATATGGGCATGTGAGTGCAATGCGTGGCTGAAGGTGTTGACCATCAATAACTTTCACTTGGTCAAACGCGTGCTTTAGAGTCTCATCTCATGTCTGCTCCAGAGGAAAATTCCAAGAGGGAATTTCCGAGGCTTCCCCCTACATCATCCTGACGTGGCACTGATGCCCTAGATGCCCCCAGCTCCGCCTCCCCTGTCAAGTCAAGTGGTTTTTATTGTCTTTCAACCATATACAGTTAGTACAGTACACAGCGAAACAAGACAACGTTCCTCCAGGACAATGGTGCTACATAAAACAACATAGGACAATCACAGAACCACATGAGACTACACAGACTGAATAAGACCTACACATTCCTACATAAAGTGCACGTGCAAACGTGTGCAAAAAGTACAGGACAATACAATAATTACTAAAAAGGAAACCGACCATTATACATTTCTAATCTGAGTAGTGCAAAAAGATGACACTATAAAAATGCTGAATGTTAACATAACATACTATGAAATAGTGTTCTATGGACAGCAGTTATTGAGGTAGCAGCCAGGTATAAAGTGACAATAAATTAAGTGCAACTCAGGACATGTGCAAAAGTTGGATGGTATGCATATCTTTGATGGAGGGAAGAGAGACCCCAATGATCTTCTGAGCTGTCCTCACTATCCTCTGCAGGGCGTTGGTCCGAAACGGTGCAGGTCCCAAACCAGGTAGTGATGCTGTTGCTCAGGATGCTCTCAATAGTCCCTCTATAGAATGTGGTGAGGATGGGGGGTGGGAGATGGACTTTTTTCAGCCTTTGAAGAAAGTAGAGACAGTGCTGGGCTTTCTTGGTAATGGAGCTGGTGTTGAGGGACCGGGTGAGGTTCTGGAACACTCTGCTCCATGTCGACCGTTAATGTGCTAAGGGAATGTAATGTACAGAAGAGGTAGGGTATGTTTCATAAGTGTGACTAAGATATATTGCACAATGGTAAATCCTTGTTTTAATGTTTCATTAGGTAGATGGCCTGAGGGGAAAAGCTGCTCTTGTGCCTGGGTATTTTGGTACTCAGTGCTCTGTAGTGCCAGCCAGAGGGCAACAGTTAAAAGAGGCAGTGGCCAGGATGTGTGGGGTCTACACTGATTTGTTCCTGTCCGTTTCCTCAATCTGGAGGTGAACAGGTCTTGGTGTGTGGGCAGGGGAACAGCAATAATTCTCTCAGCAGTCCGGACTGCCCTTTGTAGTCTTCTTATGTCCATATTGGTATCCAAACCAGACAGTTATTGAGGATAGGATAGGATAGTCAATGATTGCTGAGCAGAACTGTATCAGCAACACCTGTGGCAGTGTCTGCTGGGCCAACTTAAGCTCTTATATAACTTAAGCTCTTATATAAAAAAATACATAAATACAAAAATATTGCACATTTTACAAGGGGTATGGAAATTTATGAGATGAACTGTAAATAAATAAATGAATTATGGTCAAAACAATTCTGAATCCATAATGAAGGTGCACAATAAGAAATGTAGCTTTAGATACAGAATTCTAAATAAATGAGAAGGATTGTGGAAAAAATTATAATAATACATTATCATTTGATAATTCAATTCAGACCGGATTAGATTTCTCAGAGTGTCACAACTGTTGACCCTCTGAACCAAAATACAGTAGGTAATTTGACAAGAGTCTGTGATTTATGTCTATGTGTGGTTTGAGTTGGCTCAAGTTGAGTTGGAAAAAATAACTCCGACAAATCATGATTTCTGCACGCAGAAGACAATTGCAAAAGGTTTTGTGCACAAATATGTGTATACATTTCGTAAATGAGACTTATTAAGCTTTCAGGCTCATTACTTTAATACTTTTTTTTATAATTATTTGTATTATTGTTGTTGTTAATATTATTGTCAAAAGACATACGTTTTTACACTAAAAATTCAAGCAAACAAACATCACATATGCATTTCTATGTATTTATGTTCCGTCAGTTATAAATCAGGAGGTGTTTCATCAGGAATGAGCCATGTTGAGACAAACACTAATAATATTTCAAGACTGCTGCATGTGAAAGGAAAGAGAAAAGTGACTGGAACTGAGGTGAGTGAATGGTTAATTTGTTGTTAAGTGTTCTTAGTCTTCTGTTATTAACCACAGATTTTCTGTTATGTACTGAATTCTTTGAATCCTGCTACTGCTTTTTTCAATATTTCAATATTTTCAACAATATTAATTAAGCTGTTTCAAAACAGACATACCATGAGCTCTGAGGTTGTTAAGTGATGATATGCCTCTGTAAAAGCCACTAATTAATTTGGTTCCAATTTAAGAACTACACAACCCATAATCTAAAAGAGAGTTCCATCAATCAGAGAAGTCTCTGTAACCACGGAAATGAAAACCATGCCAAAAGAGCAGTGACTTTCCACTCCTTTTAACCTTCGTGAATAATGTAATTGAGTTGGTCTCCCTGCAATATAAAACAACTTTGTTGTTTGTACTGCATATATATGAATATTTTGCAATAATATTACTGCAAGAATATTTTTTTAATTTATGTTAACAAATCAAAACTTCAGATGAGAGTTATGAAAATGCAACTGTTATAAAGACACTTTAGCAGGCTTTAGTGAACAACATCCAATAGAATATTTAGTCCAAAAGTCTGCACATTTAGAGAAATATTGATTCTCATATGTTTGCTTCATAAATAATTATCTATCATTTTCCAGTATATAATGCAATATGAAGAGCTAAAGCTATAATACTCTCATATTTTTTGTGTTCCATTCACCTAGGAAGCCAGGGGTTCTTACCTGCATATCTCATTCTAAATATGGTCATTAAAGTAGACGTTATTGCAACATGCCTACCTCAGTGCCCACATAACAGAGTTCCGCAAACCATACCATATCATGATATTAGCCTTATAAACTATACAAATAACATTTTGACTGAGATATGTTAAAATAAACAGACGATTACAAAAATATGTTGTTTGTCTATATTTTCCAAGTAGTCTTTGGTATTTTAAAATGTTTACTGCAAGCACAATTCAATAGAAGGATCAGTCACTGCAGAGCTGCAAAACTGTCATCTGCTGCACACTGGATATTCTACAAATAATCTGTCTTCTACCTCATTCTAAAATTGATTATTAATGATGAATTTATGGTAGCTCAACAAGTAAAGATGCCGACTACCACCCCTGGAGTTGCGTGTTCAAATCCAGAGCATGGCGGGTGACTCCAGCCAGGTCTCCTAAGCAACCAAATTGACCCGGTTGCAAGGGAGGTTATAGTCACATGGGTTAGCCTCCTCATGGTCGCCATAACATGGCTCTCGGTGGAGCATGTGGCGATGTAGCGACTGGGGGAATCAATGAAGGAATCATTAACTTGGCAGGTTCCGAACAAACAAGAACTTACTGTTGAAACTCCCCTAATTACTGAAATAGCGCCAACTAGTCTCCAAAAGCACAATAAATGTATTGACAAAGAGACAATGAACTATTGACAGAGAACCGCATGTGACATCCGCATGCTCACCACGTGCTTATCGTGTGGACAGGAAGGGGGAAACTTTGAACGTAAAAATGTGTGTGTGTGTGTTTTTCAGTTAAACACAGAACTGCATATTGCTAATGAAATACGTGTAATCCCTGTATGTTGTGTATTTCTGAGGTATATCAAACTTGTTAGAACTGTTTCGTTGTGTGTTTTAAACTCTGAGGCCTCATATTTAATAGCCGAAGAGTGTATATTCCTTTCTAAGTGTACTAAATACACGTTCCTTGGTATCAAATTAAACCTTACGACTTGTCCTAGTTGAATATAAATATAAGATTACCTTAGAATGGTGTTCTGCTAGGTATTACCATCTTTTGAGTTATTCAAACCAAAGCCAGACCCGGTCATAAGAAACATGCAAATGAGCCGTGATGGAACAAAGGAATCATTCTCCTGCCCAAAGAAAGGGGACTTTACGACCCCCAAAGGAATGCTCAGACTGCTGAAGCTCACTGCTTTCTTACTGAGAAGGAGAAATGACACCTTTTAATCCTATATATGCTATATATATATATATAATCCATGTGATAAAAATATTGACATGTATCTAATGTGCCATCTCACAATTTCCCTTAAATGTTGCTTGATCTATGTTTCTTGCAAACTCTAATGGGTTAATGTTTCAGACTTTGCATACTATGGTTAACCAAAATCATATGTGTGGCATATTTGGTCTCTATAACTTGGTATTTTGAAGATTGAAATGACTGTGTACATGATATGTCGATAACAACAACATATTAGTATTACAAGTATATTTCCTATTTTCTTTCTTGCACATGCAATGGGCAATTTTACAACAAAGAGCAATAAACCAAATTCCCGCCTAGAACTCAAACCCTTCTTATTGGTCGAGCCAATGAGAGGTGGGACATGTTTTCTAAGGGTATAAAATTGCTGCGCCCACTTCTCTTCGCCCTCTTAGCCCTCTCTTAGCTCTCTCGCTCTTGCTTCCTGCCTCTCCTGTTTTCTGGTCCTCTGAGCCTTGTGCTCTCTCACTCTCTTGCTGAATGATGCTGAACTAGAGGCCCCAAGGACTCCCAAGCGTGCGCCAGGCTACGGCCTTGTCTCTGACTCCCACTGGTTCTCTCTCTCATCAAGACAACATCATCAAAGATCAACTCAAGCCATCAACAAATTGCATAAGGACAGTTTAATTCAAATGGGACATGCAAGTATCAAACTTAGTCTCATTATTTGATACATTAAGTATCCTTAACCCCTTTCTAAAAAGGGCGTGTCAGAACTAATATGATGGTTTGCTCAGGCTGTTGATCTGCTGAACTTCAAACAATGCTATAACTTCTTGCCTTCCTGTATTCTGCTTCATCCCTCTTTCCCTTGGTAAACTGTATGAATGTATGTATATGTATGTTAGAGTAGTTTAAATGTTTAGTCTAGTTAATAAGGTCTTGTTCATGTCACATGTAAAGTTGTCTGTGTCTCAAGCTCATATCTAAAGTCACTAATCATAGATTTTGACTACTTGCTCTTAATACTTAGTAAGAAAGACATTTCCCATGCCCCGGAAATGTACCTTTCTATTAATTAATTAATTAATTAATTAATAACCAATGTTGAGTGTTCACGGGATGAACCGAGTATTTGGTTGTAATGTTAATGTAGCTACATCAAGTTAACCCGATTAACTGATCCAAATATTCATAATCGATTATAACTAGTTATGATTGATTATTAATATTTCATAGAGCTGATTCGCTACAGCGAGTTGTGCATGGATGCTGCAGAGAATAGTGTGAAGCCTCCACACGTGCTATACTCTCCGCGGTAACGCACTCAACAAGTCTCAGATGTGGAGGCAACTGAGATTCATCCTCTGCCACCTGGATTGAGGCGAGTCACTAGGCTACCACGAGGATTTAGAGCACACTGGGAATTGGGTATTCCAAACTTGGGGATTGGGGGTGATGAAATGATTCACAGCACAAGCTATAAATATCTGATTAAATATTGTGCCTTGTGCAGGTGGAGATGAGTTGGGGCAGCTTTGATACGGGGAGTGTGTTTCTGTTGGATCTTGGTAAGACCATTGTCCAATGGAACGGCCCTGAGAGCAACAAACAAGAACGTCTCAAGGTTTGAATATGCTTTCATCACTGTTATGTGTTCTCACTTTTTCTGCTGCTTGAGGTGCACTAATATGGATTTTCTGGGCTGATAATGATAAACCAATGATTTTACATGAGTTAATGTATATTGAAACAGTTAGAATTATCAGATAATGTGCTAATTTATAAATATTTATTAATTGTTTGTTTACATTTTTGCAGTTCCCAATCTAAAGTTGAAACTATTCATTCATTGAAAATGTTATTAAAGGTTTACAAAAAAATAGTATTTAGTGCCTAAAAATATTATTTAATGCAACTAAAGTATGCAAATGTATACGGTATACAACTGAATTAAAAATTTAACTTGTTAAATTTGTTTGTATACTTGCTACAGATAATTAATAATACAGATTCTTATTAACAAGTACATTAACAAGGTTCTACTGGCCTTACAATAAACATTTGAATGAATAAACACCTATTGACAGAAACGGTCATTTAAAATGAATCAACAGCGGATGAATTTCGCATCTCACTTTTTTCCATCACTGATATTCTGTGGCTGCTTCGGAAACCAGGAAAATTATGCCTTCGGAGGCTGTATATGGAGGCAGGATGAAAATAAGCTGCTTTTCAAACTGTACGGAGACTAGTTTCCTTAAGAGTTCCATTCATTCAAATCAGCTGTTAGTTAAACCATTAACTGATTAGGCATTATTGTATCTTAGATACAAAGGACAATTCAGAGAGAACTGTTCCATGATGGTCTCTTTAATTCAGGACTCATCTTAGTAACCAATGATACACACACAAGCGCGCCCCACACTGTGCTTTCTTCCCTTCTTTTAACAGTGCCCACCAACACAATGCGCCACCGCCCCCTACTGGACAAACCCCATACCAACACTAACATACAACATTCCCCTCTACTTAACTCAAAGTAAATCCTTCCACAAGGAACAAAGTTTACAGATTTTAAATTTTTTTTCACATCACACAATTCATATCACTTAACATCCAAAAACCTTTTTTTTTTTTTTTTTTTTTTTAAGTCTTTAAAATATGCTGTTGGTTTCCTCTCTCTTACTGAACATCGTAGACCTCCTTTACACTCACCTAAAGGATTATTAGGAACACCTGTTCAATTTCTCATTAATGCAATTATCTTATCAACCAGTCACATGGCAGTTGCTTCAATGCATTTAGGGGTGTGGTCCTGGTCAAGACAATCTCCTGAACTCCAAACTGAATGTCAGAATGGGAAAGAAAGGTGATTTAAGCAATTTTGAGCGTGGCAGGGTTGTTGGTGCCAGACGGGCCGGTCTGAGTATTTCACAATCTGCTCAGTTACTGGGATTTTCACGCACAACCATTTCTAGGGTTTACAAAGAATGGTGTGAAAAGGAAAAACATCCAGTATCGCGGCAGTCCTGTGGGCTGAAAATGCCTTGTTGATGCTAGAGGTCAGAGGAAAATGGGCCGACTGATTCAAGCTGATAGAAGAGCAACTTTGTCTGAAATAACCACTCGTTACAACCGAGGTATGCAGCAAAGCATTTGTGAAGCCACAACACGCACAACCTTGAGGCGGATGGGCTACAACAGCAGAAGACCCCACCGGGTACCACTCATCTCCACTACAAATAGGAAAAAGAGGCTACAATTTGCAAGAGCTCACCAAAATTGGACATTGCTCCAAGACTGGAAAAATGTTGCCTGGTCTGATGAGTCTCGATTTCTGTTGAGACATTCAGATGGTAGAGTCAGAAATTGGCGTAAACAGAATGAGAACATGGATCCATCATGCCTTGTTACCACTGTGCAGGCTGGTGGTGGTGGTGTAATGGTGTGGGGGATGTTTTCTTGGCACACTTTAGGCCCCTTAGTGCCAATTGGGCATCGTTTAAACGCCACGGCCTACCTGAGCATTGTTTCTGACCATGTCCATCCCTTTATGGCCACCATGTACCCATCCTCTGATGGGTACTTCCAGCATGATAATGCACCATGTCACAAAGCTCGAATCATTTCAAATTGGTTTCTTGAACATGACAATGAGTTCACTGTACTAAAATGGCCCCCACAGTCACCAGATCTCAACCCAATAGAGCATCTTTGGGATGTGGTGGAACGGGAGCTTCGTGCCCTGGATGTGCATCCCACAAATCTCCATCAACTGCAAGATGCTATCCTATCAATATGGGCCAACATTTCTAAAGAATGCTTTCAGCACCTTGTTGAATCAATGCCACGTAGAATTAATGCAGTCCTGAAGGCGAAAGGGGGTCAAACACAGTATTAGTATGGTGTTCCTAATAATCCTTTAGGTGAGTGTATATCTACAGTCTGAGTCAATTCAGGCATTATTTGAGCACTGGGTGAATCTGGCAATTGATTTATTTGATCTCCAAGTTGCAAACGCATAGGCTCCCTGCTATTTACAGTTGGAATCAATTAAAGTGTTGTTGAATTACTGAGTGATTCTGGCACTTTAATATCAGTATCCACTGACACCACATCAGTATCATAAGGTTGAGCACACAGGCCAGCTTGAAAGTCTTTAGTCAGCATCTCTTTTTGTTGTCGACTGTCAACAAGACTGTCAACATGACACCGTACTATTTGGGAGCTTCCTAATGCTACTTTATAAGATACAGGTCCTGTGATGTTCTGAATTACTCCCTGCACCCATTTTGGTCCAGTGTCTCCTACTTCAAAATAACGGGATCTTGCATGTTGGTCGTGGTGCTCTTTTTGAACTTGTTGTTTGGATAATATTTTGCTGGTCAAGTCAGGGTGCATTTTGTCTAGGGTGCATCGCAATTTCCTCCCCATCATCATTTCTGCAGGTGACAGTCCTGTTGTAGACTGGGGTATAATACGATAACTAAACAATGCTCTATGTAACTTGGTCTCAATATTGTTCCCAGAACTTTTTTTATGAGTTCCTTAAAAGTCTGTACTGCATGTTCAGCAAGACCATTTTATGATGGATGATACGGTGCAGAGGTGACATGTATTATTCCATTCTTAGACCTAAATTCTTTAGTCGCTTCACTCACAAAACACTGAGCATTTTCAGACACCATCATTTCAGGAATGCCAGGTGTACTGAAACTATTTCTAAGGCACTCAAGAGTAGTAGCTGTGGTTGCTGAATTTACTGGATATGCATCAATCCACTTTGAATGGGCGTCGACTAAGATTACAAATATTTTACCCAGAAATGGACCAGCATAGTCCATATAAACTCTTCTCCAAGGCTGTCGTGGCCACTCCCACGGATGAAGTGGTGCACACACAGGAGCTTTTCTCTGTTCTTGACACACAGTACAATCTTTTACTCTGGTCTCAATGTCAGCATCTAAATTTGGCCACCACAGGAAAACTCCTGGCCAGGCCTTTCATCCTCAACATACCTGGGTGAGACTGATGTAACTGTTCCAGCAACCCCGAACATACTTACTATGGAATGACGATGCGGGCTCCCCACAGCACACACCCATCTTGAACACTGAGCTCGTGCTGTCTCTGTTTAGAAGGTGCAAAATCAGGTGGTATTACTGTGATCAGGCCATCCTTTAAGTACATACTCACGCACTCTAGAGAGCACAGGATCTCGGGTGGTCCAGTGTTTGATTTGTTCTGATATCGTGAAATGACTAACAACTCTGTCTAACATCAAGACATGCTCCTCCAATTCTTTCTCGGGAATCTCGGGAACAGGGAGACGACTGAGGGCATCAGCATTTCCATTGTCCTTGCCTGCTCTGTAAGAAATTACATGTATACTCATATGCCCCCAACATCACTGCCCATCTCATAATTCTTTGCGAGGCCATCTGTGGCACAGCTTTCAGTTCATTCAATAAACTGAGTAAATGTTTAGGTTCTGTACAGATCTCAAATTTACAGCCATAAAGATATTTATTGTAATGTTACTTAGGCAAGGCAAGGCAAGTTTATTTATATAGCACATTTCATACACAATGGTAATTCAAAGTGCTTTACATAGAAAAGATTAAAATAAGAATAAAAAAAAATAAATAAGAAGAATTGAAACAGTTTAGAATATAAAATAAAATAAAATACAGTACAAACAGTCGGACACACAGTGGCACAGTGCTCATTCAGTAAATGCACAGCTAAACAGGTGTGTTTTGAGTCTGGATTTGAATGTGACTACTGTAGGAGCACATCTGATCTCTTCTGGAAGCTGGTTCCAGCTGTGGCTTGCATAATAGCTAAAAGCAGACTCTCCTTGCTTAGAGTGAACCTTTGGTATTTCTAGCTGATGTGATCCTAATGATCTGAATGATCTGTTGGGTTTATATTCAGTGAGCATATCTGCAATATATTGAGGTCCTAGCCCATTGAGTGATTTATATACCAGTAATAATACTTTAAAATCAATCCTAAATGTAACTGGGAGCCACTGTAAAGACCTGAGGACTGGTGTGATATGTTCATATTTTCTGGTTCTGCTCAGAATCCTGGCAGCAGCATTCTGTATGAGCTGCAACTGTCTTATGGTCCTTTTGGGAAGGCCAGTGAGGAGTCCATTACAATAATCCACCCTGCTGGTGATGAAAGCATGCACAAGTTTCTCTAGGTCTTGACTGGAAACAAAGCATCTAATTTTTGCAATATTTTTCAGATGATAGTATGCTGATTTAGTTATTGCTTTGACATGACTACTGAAACTAAGGTCTGACTCTAGAGACACACCAAGATTCCTGACTTAACACAACTGACACAGAGCTTCAGTACAGAGCCATGCTCTAACTTTACTTCGTACTGCAATGCACATACAAAAGTAGGAGGAGACTTAGGGTCAACTACGGGTGCCAGAACGTCTCTTAAAGATACATTGTCAAGTCAAGTCAATTCAATTTTATTTGTATAGCGCCTTTCACAACACACGTCGTTTCAAAGCAGCTTTACAGAATATCAGCATTAACAGATGATAAAACTGTAATGTCTATAAAGTCAATTAATCATCATTGTGTAATTAGATAAAATACAATTTTTAATAGTGTTTTAAAAATAATTAAATGATAATTGTATTAATAACCCCAGTGAGCAAGCTGTAGGCGACTGTGGCAAGGAACACAAAACTCCATAAGATGTAGATTAATGGAGAAAAATAACCTTGGGAGAAACCAGACTCACTGTGAGGGCCAGTTCCCCTCTGGCTAACATCATGAATTTAAATATTAATTATGTATAGGTAAAATCATGGTTAAAAATGATTAAACTAAGTGTTAAGGGTCAGTGATTAAACATCGATTGTGTTTGAACTGTAAGATTAATGACCAAAGTCTTTGAAGTCCATCTTGATTAATTGCAGAAGTTCACATAGATGCAATTGTCCTTGTTAATTGGCTGATGAAGGCTTTTGTTGGCAATAGTTAGTCTAAGCATTTCATTTCAAGATCGTAGTCCATAAATAGACCGAGGTGATGCAGGTTGGAGTTGGCATCATTTCATCCTCTGATGTCCGTCATAATAGACTGATGTGATGTTTAGCTGGATAGGAGTCCGAGGTTGAGACAGGGAAACAAATAAAAAGATGTAAGCGTAGATGCCATTTCATTTATTGTAGAGTTAGAGATCATGCTCAATGTTTCTGGTTTCTGGTTCCGGCAGACCCAACTAAAGCAGCCTAATTGTGGGTTGGAGGATAAATTAGGTGTATGCCTGGCTAAAAAGATGAGTCTTTAGTCTAGACTTAAACTGAGAGAGTGAATCTGCATCTCAAACAGTGTTTGGGAGACTATTCCATAGTTTAGGAGCCAAATATGCAAAGGATCTTCCTCCTTTAGTGGATTTTGATATTCTAGGAACTATTAATAGGCCAGAATTTTGCGATCTTAATGAACGTGTTGGAATATAGCGTGGTAGAAGATCACTTAAGTACTGCGGAGCTAGACCATTCAAAGCTTTGTACGTAGTTAACAGAATTTTAAAATCAATACGGAATTTAACAGGTAGCCAATGTAACGATGATAAAATGGGGCTAATATGATCATATTTCTTGGTTCTCGTCAGCACTCTGGCTGCTGCATTTTGAACCAACTGAAGTTTATTTATTGATCTTGCTGGACATCCTCCCAGTAATGCATTACAATAATCTAGTCTTGAGGTCATGAACGATGAATTAGTTTTTCGGTATCAGCAACCGAGAGCATATGCCTTAATTTTGCAATATTTCTTAGGTGGAAGAATGCTGTTCTACAAACATTTGTAATTTGATTTTCAAAGGACAGATTGGTATCAAATATAACACCTAAGTTCTTCGCTGTTGAAGATGATGTAACAGTACATCCATCTAGAGTCAAATTATATTTTAGTGGCTTATTTTTAGAGTTTTTGGTCCAATAATTAGAACCTCTGTTTTGTCAGAATTGAGTAGAAGGAAATTTCTGGCCATCCAATCTTTTATTTCATTGATACACTCTGCTAATTTTGAGAATTGTGAAATCTCATCAGGTTTTGAAGAAATATAAAGTTGTGTATCGTCAGCATAGCAGTGGAAACTTATTCCACGATTCCTGATAATATCTCCCAGTCATTGTCATTGTCAAAATGACAATACATTACATCTCCCTCCTAGGTATGGAACAAGAGTGCCAACACAATCACTCTGAATACATATACAGATATTGCAAATATTAAACACTATTATTTCCTTTAACTCTTATATTTGCATTAAACTTGTACATTAAAATAACAATAATTAAGAAACATTAGCACATCTTTGTACGTAACTTATTCAATGACACTCTATCACAACAATGAACTGTTGAGCATCAACTGATGAAACTAGGAAGGAGAGGTTACTAGCACATCACTTCCACAAGGTGACTTTACCACGCCTTTCCCTGACAACAAGCAGAGCCTGTCAGGAGGCTTCACAACTCTGCCTCGCCTGGTAGTGTACTGTCCAGCTGGCAGCGTTTGCTTGGCAGTCCCTAGTTTTGCAGGTGATGTTTGGGATAAACTAGGGCAATCCATAGACTTTGGCTCCTCGACATTCACTGGGTCCAATATCTCTGCCCATTGATCATCAATAAGCCTGTGACGGGACTCATTGACAGCTGCTGTGCTCTTGCGAAGATGCTGAATGTTGCGACGGTATTCTCTACTTCCACAGTCCACAACATAAGATCTTGGTGCACTATGTGATCTCACTACAACTCCAGGAGACCACCTAAGACTGTCAGGGTGTGGTTGCATCCTTACTTCATCTCCAGGCTTTAGAACAGCCCAAGGACCACTTGCCCTCTTGCGGTCGTAGTAGAACTTCTGAATGCTTTTGCTTTCGTCTATTCGCCGCTTAGAGTGAACCTTTGGTATTTCTAGCTGATGTGATCCTAATGATCTGAATGATCTGTTGGGTTTATATTCAGTGAGCATATCTGCAATATATTGAGGTCCTAGCCCATTGAGTGATTTATATACCAGTAATAATACTTTAAAATCAATCCTAAATGTAACTGGGAGCCACTGTAAAGACCTGAGGACTGGTGTGATATGTTCATATTTTCTGGTTCTGCTCAGAATCCTGGCAGCAGCATTCTGTATGAGCTGCAACTGTCTTATGGTCCTTTTGGGAAGGCCAGTGAGGAGTCCATTACAATAATCCACCCTGCTGGTGATGAAAGCATGCACAAGTTTCTCTAGGTCTTGACTGGAAACAAAGCATCTAATTTTTGCAATATTTTTCAGATGATAGTATGCTGATTTAGTTATTGCTTTGACATGACTACTGAAACTAAGGTCTGACTCTAGAGACACACCAAGATTCCTGACTTAACACAACTGACACAGAGCTTCAGTACAGAGCCATGCTCTAACTTTACTTCGTACTGCAATGCACATACAAAAGTAGGAGGAGACTTAGGGTCAACTACGGGTGCCAGAACGTCTCTTAAAGATACATTGTCAAGTCAAGTCAATTCAATTTTATTTGT
Source organism: Xyrauchen texanus (assembly GCF_025860055.1). Taxonomy (NCBI): domain Eukaryota; kingdom Metazoa; phylum Chordata; class Actinopteri; order Cypriniformes; family Catostomidae; genus Xyrauchen; species Xyrauchen texanus. Next base: position 39,191,162 of record NC_068307.1, read on the forward strand.
ATAAGCCTTTCACAACACACGTCGTTTCAAAGCAGCTTTACAGAATATCAGCATTAACAGATGATAAAACTGTAATGTCTATAAAGTCAATTAATCATCATTGTGTAATTAGATAAAATACAATTTTTAATAGTGTTTTAAAAATAATTAAATGATAATTGTATTAATAACCCCAGTGAGCAAGCTGTAGGCTGACTGTGGCAAGGAACACAAAACTCCATAAGATGTAGATTAATGGAGAAAAATAACCTTGGGAGAAACCAGACTCACTGTGAGGGCCAGTTCCCTCTGGCTAACATCATGAATTTAAATATTAATTATGTATAGGTAAAATCATGGTTAAAAATGATTAAACTAAGTGTTAAGGGTCAGTGATTAAACATCGATTGTGTTTGAACTGTAAGATTAATGACCAAAGTCTTTGAAGTCCATCTTGATTAATTGCAGAAGTTCACATAGATGCAATTGTCCTTGTTAATTGGCTGATGAAGGCTTTTGTTGGCAATAGTTAGTCTAAGCATTTCATTTCAAGATCGTAGTCCATAAATAGACCGAGGTGATGCAGGTTGGAGTTGGCATCATTTCATCCTCTGATGTCCGTCATAATAGACTGATGTGATGTTTAGCTGGATAGGAGTCCCGAGGTTGAGACAGGGAAACAAATAAAAAGATGTAAGCGTAGATGCCATTTCATTTATTGTAGAGTTAGAGATCATGCTCAATGTTTCTGGTTTCTGGTTCCGGCAGACCCAACTAAAGCAGCCTAATTGTGGGTTGGAGGATAAATTAGGTGTATGCCTGGCTAAAAAGATGAGTCTTTAGTCTAGACTTAAACTGAGAGAGTGAATCTGCATCTCAAACAGTGTTTGGGAGACTATTCCATAGTTTAGGAGCCAAATATGCAAAGGATCTTCCTCCTTTAGTGGATTTTGATATTCTAGGAACTATTAATAGGCCAGAATTTTGCGATCTTAATGAACGTGTTGGAATATAGCGTGGTAGAAGATCACTTAAGTACTGCGGAGCTAGACCATTCAAAGCTTTGTACGTAGTTAACAGAATTTTAAAATCAATACGGAATTTAACAGGTAGCCAATGTAACGATGATAAAATGGGGCTAATATGATCATATTTCTTGGTTCTCGTCAGCACTCTGGCTGCTGCATTTTGAACCAACTGAAGTTTATTTATTGATCTTGCTGGACATCCTCCCAGTAATGCATTACAATAATCTAGTCTTGAGGTCATGAACGCATGAATTAGTTTTTCGGTATCAGCAACCGAGAGCATATGCCTTAATTTTGCAATATTTCTTAGGTGGAAGAATGCTGTTCTACAAACATTTGTAATTTGATTTTCAAAGGACAGATTGGTATCAAATATAACACCTAAGTTCTTCGCTGTTGAAGATGATGTAACAGTACATCCATCTAGAGTCAAATTATATTTTAGTGGCTTATTTTTAGAGTTTTTGGTCCAATAATTAGAACCTCTGTTTTGTCAGAATTGAGTAGAAGGAAATTTCTGGCCATCCAATCTTTTATTTCATTGATACACTCTGCTAATTTTGAGAATTGTGAAATCTCATCAGGTTTTGAAGAAATATAAAGTTGTGTATCGTCAGCATAGCAGTGGAAACTTATTCCACGATTCCTGATAATATCTCCCAGTCATTGTCATTGTCAAAATGACAATACATTACATCTCCCTCCTAGGTATGGAACAAGAGTGCCAACACAATCACTCTGAATACATATACAGATATTGCAAATATTAAACACTATTATTTCCTTTAACTCTTATATTTGCATTAAACTTGTACATTAAAATAACAATAATTAAGAAACATTAGCACATCTTTGTACGTAACTTATTCAATGACACTCTATCACAACAATGAACTGTTGAGCATCAACTGATGAAACTAGGAAGGAGAGGTTACTAGCACATCACTTCCACAAGGTGACTTTACCACGCCTTTCCCTGACAACAAGCAGAGCCTGTCAGGAGGCTTCACAACTCTGCCTCGCCTGGTAGTGTACTGTCCAGCTGGCAGCGTTTGCTTGGCAGTCCCTAGTTTTGCAGGTGATGTTTGGGATAAACTAGGGCAATCCATAGACTTTGGCTCCTCGACATTCACTGGGTCCAATATCTCTGCCCATTGATCATCAATAAGCCTGTGACGGGACTCATTGACAGCTGCTGTGCTCTTGCGAAGATGCTGAATGTTGCGACGGTATTCTCTACTTCCACAGTCCACAACATAAGATCTTGGTGCACTATGTGATCTCACTACAACTCCAGGAGACCACCTAAGACTGTCAGGGTGTGGTTGCATCCTTACTTCATCTCCAGGCTTTAGAACAGCCCAAGGACCACTTGCCCTCTTGCGGTCGTAGTAGAACTTCTGAATGCTTTTGCTTTCGTCTATTCGCCGCTTAACTTTGAGGGGATCATACACTGTTGGCGTGAGCAGCAGATGAGCAGCAGGCAGGTTGTTACGGGGCCATCTGCCCATCAGCAGTTGAGCTGGTGACAGGCCTACTGACTCTGTTGGCGTCGTTCTGTAGTCGAGCAGCGCAAGGTGTTTGTCCGTTGCCTTGCACCAAAGTTTCTTAACAGTCTGGACCGCACGCTCGGCCTCACCTTTTGAGTGCGGCGTGTGAGGGGACGATGTTTTGTGCGTGATTCCATAACTTTGACAGAAGTCCTTAAATTCCTCTGCTGAATATTGTGGGCCATTGTCTGTTCGAAGAATGATGGGAATGCCATGTCTGCTGAATTGAACCTCGAGAGTTTATTTTATAGCATGACAATGCAAGTTTTTCAACTTATCCACCTCAATGAATTACGAAAATTAATCCACCAGCAGAATGTAATGATTTCCTTCAAACTCAAACAGGTCTGATGCCACCTCTTCTGGTGTTTCTGTTGGTCTGAGCGGTTGTCTAGGTAGCCGGTTTTGAAAGTCTGCACACTTGCTGCAGTTTTTCACATTTCCTCAATTTGAGAACTCATACCTGGCCAGTATAGGACCTCGCGAGCTCTCTGCTTGCTCTTCACTATTCCTAAATGGGACTGATGTATAAGTTTAAGCATATGTTCTCGCATGGAAGGGGGTACAACTATACGCAGGCTTTGTAGACAACACCATCAGCAACGACAAGTTGGCTTCGAGAGTCCCAAAATGGTTGTACTGCATTGGGCACATCCCATCTGTGATCTGGCCAGCCTTGTTGGATTGTTTGTTGGAGACAGCTGAGCTCATTCTTTGTGCAGAACTGAAGCTCTGAATACATGCTGAGCATGGAGACACACTCTAGGCCCTCCATCTCTGGTTTATTCCCCGGTAGCTGTGCTCTAGACAGTGTGTCAGGCAGTTCCATGTCCTCTCCTCGCCTGTACTTTTCTGTAAGATCATATCACTGCAGGCGGAGGCGCATTCTCTGTATGCGCATGGGGGTAGAGAGCAGTGGCTTTCTGAAAATATCTTCCAGAGGTTTATGGTCATTGTACACTGTGACATGGTTTCCAAATATGTAATTATGGAACTTGATACATGCATGGACTATTGAGAGCATCTCCTTCTCAATTTGCACGTAGCGCATCTCTGTATCTGTCAGTGACCTAGATGAGTCTGTCAGTGACCTTGTCTGTTGGTTTTTGCATAGACTTTCATAGATTTTCGCTGGGTCTGCCTTCAGACCATCTGATGTTATCAGGTGTCCTACGTAGGGCACAGAAGTTTGCTTGACGTGGCATTTATTGAAGTTGAGACTCAGATTATAGCTTGTGGCTCTCTGAATTACTTTGTGGAGAATCTCATTATGCTTCTTTGCTGAGGGGGCTGCTATGAGAATGTCGTCCATGACGCTTATTGCACCGCTGATGCCCTCAAGCATCTCATCCATAATATGCTGAAAGATTTCCGGTGCGCATTTCAGGCTGAAAGGAAGCCTAAGCCACCTAAATCTTCCGATTGGCATGTTAAAAGGTGTCAGAAATGATGATGCTTCATCTAATTCTATTTGTAGGAAGCCAGATTTTGCGTCCAAGACTGAGAAGACTTTTGCACCAGGCATTGCAGAGACTACCTCTTCTATGGTGCGCATGGGGCAATGTTCCCTCTTTATGACCTTATTTAAGTCGCTTGGGTCAATGCAGATTCTTATCTTGTTCTTACGAACAGCTGCCACCATTGAACTCACCCACTTGGTTGGTTGGTTGGTTGACTTTTGTGTTATACCCATCTTCAACTATCTCATGGAGTTTCTCCATTATTTGTTTCCTAAGTGCAGCTGGCTGGCTGCTGCTATAGGTTTCAGTTTGTGGTTGGAGTAGGACTGTAGTACTCGATTAGAGCGTACCTAAGCTCACCATCATGCAGAAGTTTGTGGTAATTACTCAAAGTCATTGTGTTAAATTTTGCACCAATATCAATATCAATTCTGAATGGTACCTTCTGAGACAGGATTTCAATGTCTGTTGTCCATTTATCATCACCATTGTCATCTCCTCCAGCTTCCACACTGAGTCCCTCTGGATCCAGACTGATGCATTACAACACAAATCTGTTCTTTGATATATTTAAATTCTATCACTCAAACCTGTCCTATACATGTATTGTATTAAAACCCTATGTCATAAGATACTCATAGATACTCCACCTTCCTGTCTTTATGTTCATTATATTTTAAATATTGTATTAATTCCCTTCTCTTCTGTATATACCTTCTACAATCAAATATGACATGCTCTACAGTTCCCCTTCTGTCGCTCTCTCCACGTTGTGTCGGAGAAGCAACACTAGGGGTCTCTCTTGAGCGCCGATATCCACCTCTGATCTATGAAAAAAGGCCAATGAGAGTTGGCAGCCAGTATTTGCATGTCCCGCCCCCGGACATACGGGTATTTAAGCGGCACAAATACGGGAGTTCATTCAGAAAATTTCTTCGGAGCCGATGGTCTGTCTGCAGTTTGCTGCGAGTTACACACCACTATAAACGTTCCTGTTTCCTCTGACGATCTGCATGCTGTTGGATCTTGACGGCGACAACAGCGGCTTTCTCCTTCACATTGCACGGCGTGCATTGTTGTCCCTGAGCGCTCGACAGCGCAGACACACACATACACACTGTGTATTAAAAGAGTAAATTTCTATTAAAAGAGTAATTTCTCTAAAAGAGCAAACACAGCGGCGTTGAACATCCTTTTAAGGACGCCGTCTTTTCAAGATGCCTTTCCGCCCCTGTGTCGTTCCTGGATGCGGTAGAGTGCTTTCGCTTCAGACAGCCACAGACGCTGTCTCGTGTGTTTGGGCGCGATCACACCGAGGCGGCGTTTGTGGATGGTTCATGTTCTCACTGCAAGAACATGACCATGACCACGTTAGCGATCGCGGCTTGCTTTCAACAGAAAGCAAGCCACCCCAGCTGCACCTCGCATTGCTCCTTCTTCCCACAGGATTGAGGACGGTGCGGTTGGCGCTGAGGGCGATTTGAGGCGGCAGCGGGTGCAGTTTCGCCGGGTAACCCCGCGAACCTCCCGTTCCCGACACGCTCGATGGTTTCCGTCTACGCTCAGCGGCGATAGCAGCTCGCCTCACGGCCTGGCTGTCTATCCTCCGAGTCCGAGCGAATGAGCTCGCCGCTGCATCGGAGAGTGCGGTGTCTGATGCCGAGGACTCCCCTGGACTGCCGCCTCGGGCCAGCAGGCCCAGGCTGAGGCCGGCAGCTCAGATGTCCGACATGCTGCCGGGCCGCCATGAGCGTGGGGTTGGATTGGAACCCTCCATCCTCCCCACAGCCTTCACGGTTGGATAATTGGTTCCTGGGGGCGGCGCGCCGTTCGCGGCCTCGCATCCCCCCGGTTCCTTTCTTCCCGGAGGTGCATGATGAGCTGACGTCTACGTGGAGAGCCCCACTCTCCGCTCGTCTAGGTGCCACCCGCTCCACTCTCACCACCCTCGACGGCGGAGAGCGCCACGGATACGGGGCGATTCCCCAGGTCGATAGGGCAGTTGCGTACCATCTATGCCCCGGTAGCCCTACCGCCCCGTACTCCCATCCAAGCCCTGTAGGACAACATCCTCGCTCAACGCGAAGGCCTACAGTGTGGCTGGACGTGCTGCCTCCGCCCTGCATGCGATGGCCCTCCTGCAAGTCCACCAGGCCAAAGCACTCAAAATGCACGGGGGTGGACCTGATCCTGATGTGCTGCAGGAACTGTGCTCAGCGACCGACCTCACCTTGAGAGCGATGAAGGCCACAGCGCAGGCACTCGGACAGGCGATGGCCACCCTAGTGGTCCAGGAACGCCATCTTTGTCTCAATCTGGTCGAGATGCGTGAGGCTGAATAAGAACCGCTTCCTGGACGCACCTGCCTCCCAGATTAGCCTTTTCGGCGACACCGTCAAGGACTTCGCCCAACAGTTCTCCGCGGTGGAGAAGCAGACGGAGGCCATCTCTCACATGATGCCCCGCCGCAGACCTGCCGCTACGGGCCCTGCCCCGTCTTCCTGCCGAGGGCTTCCCCCTGCGAAGAAACCAGCTCCTGCTCCGCCTCAACCCGGGCCCAGCTCTCAGCCCCAGTGTCGAGCACCCCGCAGGCGGCGCACGCCCCCTGTCTCACGAACCCCTCCAGGACCTGGAAGGCTCCCAAGCATTCCTGAGACAGCCGACCCAGAGCCGAAGATGTTAGCTCCGGAGGTGGTAAGACCGCTCCGTCCCCCGGTGGAGGGCCGGGAAGAGAATCCTTTGTTTTTTCATATTTCCACACCCCCTGACGGGGGCTGTGGTACCCACATTCTCATTAACAGAGCTATTTCAAGTCTAGTGTCAAGTCAAGTGGTTTTTATTGTCGTTTCAACCATATACAGTTAGTACGGTACACAGCAAAACGAGACAACGTTCCTCCAGGACCATGGTGCTACATAAAAACAACAAAGGACCAACATAGGACCACGTGAGACTACACAACGAAATAAAATACCTATATAAACTACCTATATATACCTATATAAAGTGCACGTGCAAACATGTGCAAAAAGTACAGGACAGTACAACAAATTACTGACAATGAACAGGACAATAGACAGTGCAGCGCCGACCAGTACTCAGTAGTGCAAAAAGATGACAGTTTCTAAAAATGTAAACATAACATACTATGAGATAGTGTTCTATGCACATAGCAGTTATTGAGGTAGCAGACAGTTATAAAGTGACAGTAATTAAAGTGCAACTCAGGACACGTGTTCCTTTGCCTCTGGGTCACCTGGCCCACAAATGCCGTTCTCACGGCAATCTGCTTTCAGATTACGACAGTCCCGGACGCGGCGATCCTGCCTGCCCACGACTGTTCCCCGGCCGGCCGGTTCAGACGAGTCCAGAGGACGCCAGCATCAGACCTCCTCCTCAGTCACGAACCCGCCCCCTGCCGGGTGCGCGGAGCAAGGTAAGTGCTTTGAGTCTATTCTCAGCACCTCTGCCTCGGGCTGCAACTAAGCCGCCCGACGCTGCATTACCTGTTCCGCCCCACTGCGAGGCCCCGCCGGGTACGTCCAAAATACTCGTCCCTTTGGTGCCCCTAGCGCAGAGCTGGGAAGCATGGCTTTCGCTACCCAATGCATCACGCTGGCTGCACCAGACCATTCGACTCGGTTACGCAATTCAGTTTGCCCGGCTCCCACCCCTCTAAGCCAAGGGCGCGGAAGAGCCCGTCCCTCCAACCGAAATGAGGAAGGGTTTCTACAGCCCTTACTTCATTGTACCCAAGAAAGGCGGCGGCTTACGACCAATCCTGGACCGGCGAGTTTTCAATCGGGCCTTGTTAAAACTCCCATTCAAAATGCTCACGCAGAGAAATATTCTGGCTGGCATTCAGCATCTAGATTGGTTCGCAGCGGTAGACCTGAAGGACGCGTACTTCCACGTCTCAATTCTGCCACGACACCGACCCTTCTTACGGTTCGCGTTCGACGGCCAGGCGTTTCAGTACAAAGTCCTCCCCTTCGGCCTGTCTCTGTCCCCTCGCGTCTTCACAAAGGTCGCAGAGGCGACCCTTGCCCCGCTACAAGTAGCCGGCATCCACAGAGACCAGGTGCTCCGGCACCTCAGCCGTTTGGGGCTTCAGGTCAACTGGGAAAAGAGCAAGCTCACTCCGGTTCAGAGCATCACTTTTCTCGGGTTGGAGTTAGACTCAGTCTCAATGACAGCACGTCTCACGAGCGAGCGTGCTCAGTCGGTGCTGGACTGCCTCGCTTCCCTCAAGCCAGGCACAGTGGTCCCTCTAAAACTTTTCCAGAGGCTCCTGGGGTATATGGCATCCTCCGCGGCGGTCGCGCCGCTGGGGTTGATGCATATGAGACCACTCCAGCACTGGCTCCAGACTCGAGTCCCGAGACAAGCATGGCACCACGGCACGCATCGGGTAAGGATCACCCCCGCCTGCCTCAAAACACTCCGACCCTGGACAGTCCTCTGCTTTTTACGGGCAGGAGTGCCCCTGCAGCAGGTGTCCCGACGCGTTCTGGTCACAACCGACGCCTCCGGTCCGGGTGGGGTGCCATGTACAGCGGGCACGCAGCAGCGGGCCATTGGAAAGGGGCCCGATGCGTTGGCACATCAATTGCCTGGAGTTGCTGACCGTCCTTCTTGCTCTCAGGAAGTTCCTCCCATTAGTTCGGGACAAACATGTCCTCGTGAGATCGGACAGCACCACGGTGGTGGCGTACATAAATCGCCAAGGCGGCGTACGCTCCGCCACACGTCACAACTTCGCCCGCCGTCTCCTCCTATGGAGCCAGCAGCGACTCAAGTCGCTGCGTGCCACTCACATCCCGGCAAGCTCAGCGTCATAGCGGACGCGCTATCACGACAACGCCTGCCCGGCGGGAGTGGAGGCTTCACCCCAGTCGGTCCAGCAGATTTGGGAGCGGTTTGGCAAGGCCCAGGTAGACCTGTTCGCCGCCCAGGAAACCTCCCACTGCCCGCTCTGGTACGCCCTAACAGAGGCTCCCCTCGGGACAGACGCGCTGGCACACAGCTGGCCCTCGGGGCTGCGCAAGTACGCATTTCCCCCAGTGAGCCTTCTTGCACCGGTGCTGTGCAAGGTCAGGGAGGACGAGGAGCAATTCACTTTGGTGGCCCCCTACTGGCCCACTCGGACTTGGTTCTCGGAACTCAAGCTCCTCGTGACAGCTCCTCCCTGGTGAATTCCCCTGAGAAAGGATCTCCTCTCTCAGGGATGGGGCACGCTCTGGCACCCGCGCCCAGACCTCTGGAACCTCCATGTCTGGTCCCTGGACGGGACGTGGAAGAGCTAGCCGGCTTACCGGCGACCGTTGTGAATACCATCAACCAAGCCAGAGCCCCCTCTACCAGGCACCTTTATGCCCTAAAGTGGCGCTTGTTCGCAGATTGGTGTTCTTCCCGAGCCGAAGACCCGCAGAGATGCGTGATTAGGTCAGTGCTTCTGTTCCTACAGGAGAGGCTGGACAGGAGGCTGTCCCCGTCCACCCTCAAGGTGTATGTTGCCACTATCGCCACCCACCACGATCCTGTAGACGGCAAGTCTTTGGTTAAGCACGACCTGATCCTCAGGTTCCTGAGAGGCGCCCGGAGGTTGAATCCCTCCCGGCCAGGCCTAGTTCCCTCCTGGGATCTCTCGGTAGTCTTGGCAGGACTCCAGAGACCTCCCTTCGAGCCGCTCGAATCAGTTGGACTCAGGGCCCTCTCTCTTAAGACGGCCCTGCTGATCGCTTCGCCTCCATTAAGAGGGTCGGGGACCTGCAAGCGTTCTCTGTCAGCGACACTTGCCTGGAGTTCGGTCCGGCAGATACGTCTGTGATCCTAAGACCGCGACCGGGCTATGTGCCCAAGGTTCCTACCACACCATTCCAAGATCAGGTAGTGAACCTGCAAGCGCTGCCCCGGGAGGAGGCAGACCCAGCCCTTTCGTTGCTGTGTCCAGTGCTTTCCCTGCGCATTTACCTGGACCGCACACAGAGCACCAGACGCTCTGAGCAGCTCTTTGTCTGCTTTGGGGGACGGCAGAAAGGGAATGCCGTCTCCAAACAGAGGCTCGCCCACTGGGTTGTCGACGCCATCACACTGGCTTATCACACCCAGGCCCCTACACTTACGGGTCCGAGCTCACTCAACAAGGGGTGTTGCGTCCTCGTGGGCACTGGCCAAGGGCACCTCCCTAGCAGACATCTGTAGAGCCGCGGGTTGGGCAACACCCAACACCTTCGCAAGGTTTCACAACCTCCGCGTTGAGTCGGTTGCGTCTCGTGTTTTCTCAGGTCCGAGCCCGTAGAATTCGGTAACACGTAGACCGACCGGCCGGGTGGATCGCTTGCGCCCAGCGCCCTTTTCCTGACGTCAAGGTAAAGTAGTGCGCCTTCTTCCCAGGGCGCTCCACTCCGAGTCGGGACCCTGGTCGATTCCTCCCCAGCCCTCCGGGTCCGCGGTTCAGCGGAGGAACTCGCCGACCCAAGCCACTGCAGGTATCCTGATGGCTACCCTGTACTGGTATAGGTGCTCCACAGGTAAAATAGAAGGCCTCCTGCGCGGACGCCCCCCTGTGCGTATTTCCACGGTTCTGTCCCCTACTGAGCGGACCCCGTGTCTCCCTTAGGCAGTTACAGCTGCCCTGGTCGCCGTGCTGTAGCAACTCCCCTTCGAGGCTGGGATCTACCACCGCACCATACTTTCCACACGAGCCCTAAGGCGGCCGTGTGACGTGTCTACCACTTTTCCTCCCCAAGAAAAAGGGCAGGTGTGGTCTCCGCGAGGGTCTGGTAAGACCCCTTCCCTATATGCGTGTAAGGGCCCCGGCCGTGATTGCTCTATGCGAGAAACATAGAGAGAAAAGAGGCCCAGCCAGGCTGGCCCGTTCCCATGTTGGCAAACATCGCCTTGTTCCCCTCCCAGGGTAACTAGAAGGATCCCGATGTTCAGTATGGGGCATTGGGGAAGAGTGCGTGCAGCCGGGTACAGGCGATGCGTGGCACTGGATGAATCCCTGCCCACCTCTGTATCGGCAGTTCACGTACATGGTTCAGCACATGGCAAGATTGGAATGGGTCCCCTAGTGTCGCTTCTCTGACACAACGTGGAGAGAGCGACAGAAGGGGAACATTTGGTTACGTATGTAACCTCCGTTCCCGAGGGAGGAACGACACGTTGTGTCTTTCCTCCGCCATGTCACTGAACCGAGCCACTGTTGTGGCCGGACCATTTCCGGCTCCTCAGAAAAATCCTGAATGAACTCCCGTATTTGCGCCGCTTAAATACCCGTATGTCCGGGGGCGGGACATGCAAATACTGGCTGCCAACTCTCATTGGCCTTTTTTCATAGATCAGAGATGGATATCTGCGCTCAAGAGAGACCCCTAGTGTCGCTTCTCCGACACAACGTGTCGTTCCCTCCCTCGGGGAACGGAGGTTACATACGTAACCAAACGTTTATTTTTCTCTATAATATTCGCATAAATCATTTCCTTGGATTCCTATTAAAGCCAATGAAGTGTTCAATCCTGTATGACCAAGCCTTTATCTAGTTATTTCTACCAGGTTTTTTTTTTTTTAAATGTCTTCCCTTCTTGTCATTATCCCATATGTCTTGCCACCCTTTCTTATTATTTTTCTTAATAATAGATTTTATTTCCCTTTTACCTAGTGGTAATCTAATATCCTCTTCATTTCTTTTTAAAGCCTTCTTCACTAACTCATAAGCAGCTTCATTTCTATGAATCCCTTCATGTGCTGGTACCCAACAGAATCCAACTGTCCATCCTTTCCTTTGAATACGATACAAGAGCATGAATATTTAATTTATCATATCTTCTCTGGATGATTTTCGGGTAGCTAAAAATGTTTATACTGACGCTGAATCAGAACATATAACTACTCTGTCAGGTCTTGTTTCCTCTACCCAAGATAATCCTATTATGATGGCAGTTATCTCTACAGAGATAACACTCTTATTCCTGTAATTCCTGTGGTTGGATCTTTTGTTATCATGCCCATTTCCTCCCAATCTCTTATCTTTTCTAATATCTCCAGATCATTTTCAACCTCAGGAAAAGTCCATGACGGTACCTCTCCCCATACAGGTGTATGGGCACTGTATTATCAAAGCTTTGCAATGAAAATTCTGTAATTGTGAATTCCATATCTAAACAGCAGTCACTATCATTTTTCTTCCTCATAATATCCTGATTCCTCTCTAATATAGTTCTTCTACTTTATTCATTTTCCTCCCAATTCTATATTAAGAGATCTTTCTAATGCTTTTCCTAATAAATTTGATTTTTCTATATCTGATATCGCAACTACATAATTTTCTACTAAAACTAGTATTTGAAATTTCTTTTTACTTTTTCCTCTCATACTTCATACCATATTCCAAATTTTATTTATAGGTGTATCTTTATTGTTGACCTACAACCTACTTTTTTTTTTAGCATTCTTTATAATTAGGGGTCAAGCCCCAAAGGGGCAAAAGACCCCTACAGTTTCTGTTAGTTTTCTTCATATTATTATTATTAGGGGTCAAGCCCCGAAGGGGCGAAAGACCCCTATTTTTTCTGTTAGTTTTCTTCTTCTTCTTATTATTATTATTCTGCTTCTTCCGCTATTGAGTCTATGGCAGCCCATAGAACTGCTTGTGGGAAAGTTATGAAATTTGGCACACAGATAGAGGATAGTCTCATGTGTCACCACAGCAAATTTGGCATCTCTATTTCAAACCCTCTAGCACCACCAATTGCCCAAATTCGCAGTCACGTTTATGTAAATAACTTTTGAACCGTGAGTCCTAGAAACGATACATCTGGTTCCTCTGATTCCATGGCTCAATCTGATTCGAATGCATCATTTTCCGCCATGAAAATTTCTCTGCCATTTTGAATTTCCTGAAAAACCTACAAGGCCGATTGTCCGATTTGCGTGAAAAATGGTACCGGCAGGCGGGGCCTCGCGACGGGGCGGAGCCCGGGGTGCTGAGTCTAGGGACATCGAAGCACTTACCTGGCTCCTTGTGACCGCTCCCGGGACAGCCTGGGACGGGGGAGGAAGAATTTCGTCCTCGTAGCCTGCGGACACCCTAGGCTCGGGGGCGGGGTTGTGCCACGGCTGGGCGCATGGAAGCGGAAGATCCAGGAGGAGCAGACGGGGTGTGGGGTCTGTAGCTCCGCCTGGGCAGGATGTGCTGTATCGCCTCCGTCTGCCTCCTCACCGTTGAGAACTGCCGGGCGAAGTCTCCAACGGTGTTGCCAAACAGCCCAACCTGGGAGATGGGGGCTTCAAGGAAATGCCCCTTGTCAGCCTCTCGCGACTCGACCAGGTTGAGCCATAGGTGGCGCTCCTGGACCACCTAGGTTGACATAGCCTGCCCGAGAGCCTGCGCCATGACCTTCGTTGCCCGGAGGGCGAAGTCGGTCGCCGAACGCAGCTCCTGCATTAGGCCCGGATCAGGACTACCCTTGTGTAGTTCTCTAAGTGCCTTGGCTTGGTGCACCTGCAGGAGTGCCATGGCATGCAAGGCGGAGGCGGCGTGTCCAGCAGCGCTGTAGTCTTTAGCCGTCAGAGACGATGTCAGCCTACAGGCCCTGGATGGAAGCCTCGGGCGGTTCCGCCAGGTGGAGGCGTTTTGCGGGCATAAGTGCAATGCGACCGCTTGGTCCACCTGGGGAATCGCTGCGTAGTCCCTTGACGCCCTGCGGTCGAGGGTAGTGAGAGCAGAGGAGCTTACCGCTCGCGTGCGGGCAGTAAAAGGTGCCTGCCACGAGCGCGAAGCTCCTCATGCACCTCCGGGAAGTAAGGAACGGGGGCGGAGCGTGGCCGTAAGCGGTGCTCTGGCCCCAGGAACCAATTGTCGAGCCGCGAGGGTTCGGGGGGAGGCGGAGGATTCTTATCCAGCCCGACACTCGCGGCTGCCTGAGCAAGCATGGCTGTCAGCTCCGCATCAGCCTGCGACTGAGCCGCTGCACCCGAGGGTGGGAGTTCAGCTGAGTCTTCAGCGTCAGACATGACGAACTCGCTCTCCGATGCCGCGATCGAGATCTCATCGTCGTCAGGTGCTCCGAACGAGATCGCGGGTCTGCTATGAAGGGAACCGGCAACCGCACCCCAGCGCTCGGTTGGAGCATATGAGCGTGGCGGGGAGTGGGTGGTCCGTGGGGTTGTACCCGGTGGAGAGGCTCCCACTGAGGTGCCCATATCGCCCCCAGCGCTAGCCGACACCGCCTCATACCCGTAGGTAGAAGGACCGAGTTGGGGAGCGGCTGGGGTGGCTCGCGCTCTTACGAGTGCGAGCCGTGACCGCAACATAGCCATGGCCATGCTCTCGCAGTGAGAGCATGAACCATCCATGAACGCTGACTCTGCGTGGGTAGCACCAAGACACAAGAGGCAGCAATCGTGGCCATCAGATGGGGAGAGAGAACAACTGCAACCAGGAAACACACAAACGGAAAGACATCTTGAAAAAGACGCTTCACCGTTTGTGCCACTCTTTTAGAGAAATATACTCTTTTAATTGTATATTATATATATATATATATAATGAGAATATAAACATATATATAAACTAAGTTATTCACTCCGTTATCTCTTTTATCAGCTGCTGAAGCACCCAGGGGTGTGTGCTCAGCACAACGTAGTATGCGAGGGGGAGGACCACTGGAAAGTGCCGTAAAACCAACAGCTTGTAGAGATGAATGAAACAGCAGAGGAATTCAGCTCTGTCACTGCCCTCTCGGCTCCGAAGAAGATATCTGATGTGTATTTGCAGCGTTACTTCTTTTATACCTGTATGTCCGGGGGAGTGGCATGCAAATTCCACATGCCAATTCTCATTGGCCTTTTCTCAAAATCAGAGATGTCCGGGCTCCGCAGGAGCAACCCCTAGTGTCAACTCAGCGACACAACGTCGACTGAGTGACAGACGGGGAACAAGACACATAAACATGGAGGGAAAAACAGGACATCACATGACTAGGGGAACACATGACATGAACAGGAACTAAACTTTTCAAAATAAAAGACATGGAATCAAGACATGAACAGAAACACATCTAAACATGACAGATATGATAAAGTGCATCTAAAATGCACTTAATTTAATTTTGGTTTACAACTTCATTGCATATGATGTAATAATACAATAATTGGTATTTAAAATAAGGGCCATTTCTTAACAGTTGTTAACAAAATTAGTTTACATGAACTAACAAGGAACAACACTTCTACAGAATTAATTAATCTTGGTTTATGGTAATTACAATATATACTAAGAATTTTTTTTTAAATCAAAAGTTATATAATATACGTGACCATTAGTTAAAATTTGTTTTTTTTTCAAATTAGAAGTAGGCCTTGCTAATACCTACTGTACAACGTTCACATGCCATACAAACACTCCAGTTTAATAAATTGTTTATTATTGTTATTTAGACAGACGCCAGTGCATATTGTTAATTATTTTTGCGACTCTAGAGCAAGCATATATGAGTCATTTATTTTCACAGCAAACTTGAATAATAAGTATAAGTGCTGCTTTTCAAGTAGAAATGAAATAGAAATGTCTGAACGCTTGGATCCTATATGCCATAAGCATTCCGCCCTGACAATATCATGCAGCGATGACTTGAAAAGATTTGGAAGTTAAGATACAGTAAAATCCACAGGAGTGTGTCTTCTTCACAAGTTTAAAAATGTGTCTGATCAATGTATTTCCACCAAAGTCATCTCAGTGCTTGCTCATTTCAAGTTTGATTGGGTGCTTTATGATTTAAATGTGAATAGATAAAATAAATAATTTAACAGTTTTAATTCAGGAACTGCACTAAAATTTTGAATTCTTTAATAAATGGAGACATTCTCCATGATCACATGGACACCGCGTTTGGCTGAAACGGAGCTGGCCTCCAGATCGCTCCATCCCCTGGTGGAGGTCCGGGAGGGAAACCTTTTGCCACACCTAACAGGTGTCCACACATGCCTTTCTCACGGCGGTCTGGTGCCAAATATCTACAGTCATTGCACCATGTTCGTGGTCCCCTCGCCTCCACGCCTTCGACTGTAGAATCCCGGTGGGCCGGTTCTGATGAGTCTAGAGGATGCCTCCACAGGACCTCCTCCTCAAATATATAATGTCAAGCAAAAATATTTTTTAAACGATAGCATTCAAAACTGTGTTTTTAACACCTTTAATGAGGGAATGAACTTCAATATTAAGGAAAAGTATGTGAACCCTTTGGAATTAGCTGGTTTTCTGCATTAATTGGTCATTAAATGTGATCTCATTTTCATCAAACTCACTTGAAATGCTAGACCTGCACAATGTTCTGAAGGAATTTTGGACCATTCTTCCTTACAGAACTGCTTCAGCTCAGCCAGATTCTTAGGGTGTCTGGTGTGAAAGGCTCTCTTGAGGTCATTCCACAGCATCTCTATTGGGTTATGGTCTGGGCTCTGACTGGGCCCAGACCATAACCCAATAGGTGGATTTTCTTTTTTTGAAGCCATTCTGTACTGGTGTCATTTTTATTTGTAGGGTCATTGTCCTACTGAATCAACAAACTTCTACTGAGCTTTAGTTGGCACACAGCAATCCTGACATTATCCTGCAAGATATCATGATAAACTTGGAAATACATTTTTGATGACGATGGCAAGTGGTCCAAGCCCCGAAGCCGTATTTCAAAGCTGGGATGATGTTTTCATTTTGGTATTCGGTCCCTTTTGACACCATAAATAGTGTTGCATGTTCTTCCCAAACAATTCAACCTTAGTTTCATCAGTCCACAAAACATTTTCCCAGTAGGGTTGTGGAGTGTGGTCTTTGGCAAATTTCAGGCAGTGGCTTCCTTTGTGGTGTCCTGCCATGGACACAATGTCTGTTTAATGTTTTCAGTATAGTTGACTCAGGAACAGTTAGGTTAACCAGTTCCAATTATTTATTCAAGTCTTTAGCTTTCATTGTAGGGTTCTTTTTTTTACCTCATTAAGCATTCTGCAGAGTGCCCTTTGAGACATCTTGACTGGATGGCCACTTCTTGGGAGAGTAGCTACAGTACTAAATTGACTCCATTTATAGACAGTTTGTCTTACTGTGGACAGATGAATATCAATTTATGTCAAATACTTTAATTTAAACAAGTCTTTCCATTTTAAAATGGCATGTTTCAATAATTACAAAATAATATGATCTCTACGTTGCATAATGTGCATTGTTAATTTTTTTCTCATTCACATATTTCCAAATATTTTGGCTGTAAAAATATCAGCCTGCAAAAGAAATGCACCAACACCGAGATATGATTCATACACCAAAAGTGGCTAATGTTGTAACATTTTAGCTGGCAATGGCAATGATGATGACGATGACGTGAATTGAAGAACCCAAGTGCAGTTTATTTACAATCGTGAAAACCCTAACTCAACACATGAACTAAACTAAATATAAACATGACTAGACTTAAACCTGGCTTGACTTAAACATGGCTACATATACATACATCAATACTAGACAAGAGACAATGGCAAACATGAGGGCTTAAATACACAGACATGGGGGAACATAAACCAATGATCAAACAGAACACTAAACAAGATGACAAGACTAATAGCCTAAAACCAATTACAAACTAGAACAAATAACAAGGTAATCAAACAATGAACCAATGAAAACAAGACACATGAACATGGAGGGAAAACAGGACATCACAGGACTAGGGAAACATGAACTTTTCTAAAATAAGAGCCAAGAAAAACAGGAACCAACAGTATAAACATGACATATCCTAAGGGGCGTCTTAGGATCGTTTGGGCATCTTTGTCTCCCGACGCCCCAACACATGAAAAAACACACATAAAACATGACTTAAGTTCAGAGTTCTATAGGGAGCTGGGGGGGTGGGTGGAGCCATGAGAGGCATGAGAGGCCTGGACCGTGGAGCAGAGGGGGGCATAGACCGTGGAGCAGAGGCGGGCCTAAGACATGGCATGGAGCGGACTGTGGTTCGGCTGTGATACAGCTTGGAGCAGGCTGAGGCGTGGCTGTGAAATGGCATGGAGCAGTCTGGGGCGTGGCTGTGACATGGCATGGAGCAGGCTGAGGCGTGGCTGTGACATGGAGCTGACTCTGGATTGGCTGTGACATGGCCTGGATCTGACTCTGGCTTGGCTGTGACATGGCCTGGAGCTGACTCTGGCCAAATACCTGCAATCCTGCGCTGAATTTCAGGCTCTGCAAACTGTATTATATTAAAATATTAAAGTTCTTGTCATATACAGCAAGGCGGGCCAAATCAAAGTTAATAAATTCGCCTGCAGGCCCTAGTTTGGGCATCTTTGTCTTAGGGATTCACATACTTTTTCCAACCTACACTGTGAATGTTTGAATGATGTATTCAATAGTTACAAGAGCAAGACAATAATTTGTGTGTTACAGTTAAAGCAGATTGTGTTTGTTCACTATTGTAACTTAGACAAAGTTCAAACCAAATTTAAAGACAAATTTAATTGTTGCTTATAAATTAAATAGTTTCTTATACCTTTTTACAAAGTTTTAAATGAAAATGCGCATGAAATACTGTATGATTCACCCACAAAAGATGCAGCAGGCGACCTGTAACTGCAACTGTACAGAGGGGCCACCTGGAAGCCCGCCTACTAAGTGATTTCACGTGATTTACTGCCTGAAGAAAATACATGTTTTCAAAGGCTGCATCTCTGTATAGATACACACACACACACACACACACACACACACACACACACATATATACAGTACTGTGCAAAAGTTTTAGGCACTTAAGATGTTTCACAACAACATTTGTCTTGTGATGGTTATTTATATCTTCAGCTTTAGTGTGTCAATAGGAAAAAATACATTTTAGATTCCTAATCATTACTTTGCAAATAGAAAATATTAGAATAAATGAACAGGGTGCTCTGCAAGAGATGGTATTGCAAGAACATGACCATGGCAACGTTGTAGTCACCTTCTTCCAAGAGAAAGCCACTTCAGCCGCTCCCCCGCACTGTGCTTTCTTCATACGGGATTGAGGCCGGTGCGGCTGGTGGTGAACGCGATCTGGGGAATGCAGCATGCGCAGTTTAGCCAGTTAAATCCCCACGAACCACCCGCCCCCCCAGTATGCTCGTTTGCCCCATCCGGGTCAGATGCAAGACCCCACAGCCAGTCTGATGTCTCCTGCCACCTTCGGGTCTGCTCGCCCTGTCTGAGGCCAACATGCAGATGTCCACGGGTACACTGAGGTCCCCCAAGTAGACAAAGCGATTGTGATGTGCCTGTGCCCGCAAAATGCAGGATCCTGGCAGGATCGCTCAGTACACCCCTCCAAGGCCTGTAGGATGACGTCGTCCCTGGCGTCCAAAGCCTACAGAGCCACCGGACGGGCCGCTTCAACTTTACATGCCTTGACCCTCTGAAACCCACTAGGCCAAGGCACTTAAAGAACTGCACTTGGGTAGTCCTGATCTGCTGCTATAACTGCGCTCAGCAACTGACCTCGCCCTCCGGGCCACGAATATCACAGTGCGGGCACTCGAACACGCGATGGCCACCCTCGTGGTCCAGGAATGACATCTGTCGCTGAACCTGGCTGAGATGCGGGATACTGACAAAGCCCGCTTTCTCAACACCCCCGTCTCCCAGCTCAGCCTATTCGGTGACGTTGCTGAAGTCTTTGCCCAGGTGTTTTCAGCGGTGAAGAAACAGACAGGGGCCATTCAACACATCATGCTTCCTCGTTGTTCAAGGGCACGTACTCCGCCTGTTTGGTCTCGTTCCGTGTTTTGTCAGGTCCGAGCACGTAGAACTCGGTAATACGGAACAGCTGACCAGATGTACCGCTTGCGCATAGCGCCTTTCCCCTCCACTGAGGTGAACAAATGCGCTCCTGCTCCAGGCAAGCCCACAAACTCGCACTCCCTGGATGTCCTTCCTCCCAATCCCTCTGGCTCGTGAATTCGGTGGAGGAATTCTTGACAAGACCCACTACAGGTATTAATTACTCTGTACTGGAATAGGTGCTCCACAGGTGTCGGTTATCAAGGTAACCACTTGTCATATTTTCCATGGTACAGTCCCGCTGTCGGCAGACCCGCGTCTCACTTGGACAGTTCCCTCTGCCCCCAGTCGCTGTGTTTGTTGAGCTCCTCCCTCACAAGGCAGGACCTACCACCACGCCACTTCCATGTGTGGCTACCTACATGGTGACCCACACAGCCTGGGCAGGATGTGGTCTCCGAGGGGTCTTTTCCCCCTGAAATAATATGATTGGAATAGAACACCTTTTCCGATGTGTGTGATAGGGCTAGATGGCCCCAGCCGCATCTAACACTCTATGGAGAGAAAACATAGAGAGATAAAATTCTCCCTTGTCATGGTGCTTGACCCCCCCCCGAACCTAAAGTGTATATGACGTCTTATGGGGCGTTGGGGAAGGTTACATGCAGACTGATGTGGTCTGCTCCTTTGGAACACAACAGCTTGCTTGCACCTGCATCAGCAGTTCACGTAACACGGTTCAATGTTGTGGCGTTATTGGATAGGTACCCCTAATGTGACTACATCGACACAACGCTGAGTGAGTAACTCAAGTAGTAAGTTGAAGGGGAACATTTAGGTTACTGTTGTAACCCCCAGGGAACGAGACGTTGTGTCCCTCTTGCCAAAACACTGTACCAACCGCTGTAACGGCCGAACCTTATTCTCGGCTCCTCAGTGCAAAACCTGAATTAACAGATGCATGATTCCCTCCTTTTATAGCCGTATGTCCGGGGGAGGGACATGCAAATTCTGTCCGCCAATGTCTCATTGGTCTTTTCTCAAGTTCAGAGGTAACCAAGGCTCTCAGAAAGACCCTTAGTGTCAATACATCGACACAATGTCTCGTTCCCTCCATCAGAGTATGGGGGTTACAACAGTAACCTAGACGTTTTAACTTGAGATTGGGCACTGCAAAAATATGAACAAATAATTAATATAGTTGACATATATTTGGATTTTGACTATATAATAACTAAGGTGGGAAAACAGGCTGATAGCTCATAAATTTGCAGATATTTTTCAAAATCCATAGTATGAACTTTATAACAAAATTGACATGCCCAAAGCTGATTATTTTGTAACAGATTTTACATTGTGCTTTCCCTGACGATACTTTAATATATAAAAATATTATCAGGTCAACTGTGTTTGTTGTTCTGCAGTAACATTAAACACTTTGTCTTACAAAGCCAATAGCTACTGAATGCTTCATCACTACTGACAATATTTTTTATTTTATTGTGACACGAAATATATGAATGATGTACAAGAAAGGGAGAGAGAAAAGGGGATCTAAATCAAATCAAATCAAATCAGGTCATCTTCTAAATATTTTTTTTTAATGGCATTGTACATTATACTTGACGTACAGTCTATTTTATATAACAATATGCCCTCTCTTTAATATCAGATTTATTTTTTAGATTTCAGATTTATATATTTTACCATGCTCTTTTGCACACATCTAAGTCATAATGCTGAATGCTCAGACCGAAGTTTATTTAGTCAGAACAGAGAAAAGTTTGTAAAACTTTATAGTTAAAAAATTCATACAATGGGAAATTATCTGTTCTTGTACGCATACATTCACGCAATGTACTGTGCTTACACTTTGTCTTCTGAAGCAAGTGATCAGCCGAGCAAATGCAAAACCTCAGGCAGCATTTATAAGGATGGCATTAACATGAAATTATGACTTGCTACTGATGATTAACTAATTTATCTACTTAGCAATAAAAACTTTTCAGAGCACTCATGTTTAAATTTTATAACCTGACTGTAACCAATTGGACGGCCTTCAACCCACCCGGGGGCCCAGTCACAGGATTGTTCCGTCCACATTCTCGGGAGGGTGTATGTAAATGCGTTCTGTGGGCGATGCTGATGTAAACATAGAGAGTGTGCGTAACGGCTAAACCCGTCCGTGTAGTGCATGATGATCAAGTGAAAACTGACAGGGGCCCAGCGAAACGATAAGCCCCTGGACCCAGGACAACCTTAATGCGGCCCTGCCATAAATGTTTTAAATCAGCTTCTGAAGTGTTTGTCTCTCTGCATAGCCTAGTCACATTACACAACAAACTCCATGAGGAGAGGGCACTATTATTCCAACCGTAGAAACCTCTAGCACTGGCAAAGGAGGAATAATAAAAAAAACTATATCTGTCGATTTTTTCAGATAGCTAAAAAACAACCATTGCTGCCAATATATTTCTATCGGGAAGACTATAGTGAAGTTTGAGTGAAGTTTGAGATGCCATTTATTTGATAGATGTAAAACGGGTAGTGATGTCTCTCTCTTTGGAGTAGGCCCCGTCCGGCAGTCCGAGGGAGTTGTACCCGGAACCGTCATGTCCTGCCGGAGATAGGAGGCAGGGGCGAGGAGCCTACCCCCAAAAAGAGAGAAAGTAGTATACTACCCCCAAAAGAGATGATCCAGTTTGGTACGAACCAGGTCTTATGTTGGGCGTTCATTCTGGAGGAGGAATTAAGAGATGCGAGCGTCAGAATTTGACGTGAAATTTGCAATACATCTGGCGTGGTTGTGTGAAGCCTTTGCGATGGGAAAGCAGTTTTTTTTTCCGTGTTTGATTTCATCCCTGTTTCCTCTATGTCCTAGAGTGTGATTTTGGGCACTCTGTCAAGAGCCCCTGGTTGAGCAGAATCTTTGCTTTAGGCCGGCATTGCTGTGCAGTGTAGTTTGTTGAAAGATAAACGACATTTGATATGAAAACCCTCCGGCAAGGGAAAAGTTGTTTGAGGTATCTTTGCCGAAGGGGACAATGTGTGTAGAGCCATACGATAATGGCGCCGTTGCGTGCAGTCCCTTCGTTGAAAGACATGGTCATGGTTATGTGCTGTCCTTGCGAACGGTGAGCTTGCTTGATTTGAATCATTGTGTAGGTAAGGATGAGCTGGGGAAGAGCCACCAACCACCACCAGATATGCATGAGAACTTATGGCTGATGGGGAGTTGAGCTTGTTTGATGATTTGGGTCAATTGACTATTTCAGGTATGAATGGGAGAGCAGCGGCCGAGCATCTTCATCGTAGATTCCAGTATACCTCAAAAGGTGCCCGTCGAGCTGGTCTGTGGAACTCCTGCGAAGCAAGGGAGGGGGTCAGAGACTACGTTGAAAAACCCAGGAATGTGTCTGGCTGGGATGATGAAGTTACAGGAAATGCTCTGCCATGTCAGACGTCTCATAGGGGACATGATGATTCGAGGAAGGCCAGACTTTATTGATTGTAGTAACGACTGCGGAATTGTCACATGACTACGATGCGTTTGAGTTTCTGGAGGGAACCCATATGACGCTGGCAGTGATGATGGGTGTGGAATAAGAAAGGCCTATTTTAAACTTCTTTTGTAGATGTAGCTTGCTGTGTCTTTACGGAACGAGGCTGCAGTGGTTCTGGGAATGTATTTCCTATTTCTGAACTCAAACATATATTTTACCCCATATAGGGTAAAGAACCATATCTTTGGAGGGTAGAGGGGAAGGTTGTTTGCTGGACCGAATGATTAAGTGCTGTACGAATGGCAAGGAAGGATTTGAAGCTTGGGTCTCGGTGTCATTTCTTTCTTCCCTCCACTGAGCCGCATCGAGAGAAGAGAGCATCTGGAGCATAGGAAGCTATATTGAAGAAAGTATAATTCTGGCCATTCCCCTGTGAACCATGGTCCTAGACGGCAACCCCTGAATCCTATGGAGGGAGCCATGTCCGAGAAATAGGGGCGTGTCTCGCCAGCCATCATCGATTGGTGGGTAGGAGAGGCTGTCTATGAAATGAGCTAGTGTGAGGAGGCAGAAAAATGGCAGAGTGGCCTTGAGGAATGATAAGCATGGCAAAATTGAGGTGGCCTGATAGGGCTGGAGATTGCGTTAGGAGACCCAAACTGACCAGGGAACGATATGAAAATAGACCTGATCCTGTCATGTTTCTTTAGGGGGGGAAGCTTGCATGGTTAGAGAATGTGTGTGATGTCTAGAATTGTAGAGACGTGGCTCGTTGTTTTTTGTTTTTTTTTCTCTCACTCTCTCTATCTCTCCTCCCTCTTATTCCTCAAGCTGGAGAAAATATGGTGAGAAGAATAATGTCTCAGCTTCATGAGAGTTTAGTTGTTGGCTGTAAAAGGAACATAAGTGTCTTCATGTACTCCCGGCATAGAGCCCTGAAGATGCAGTGGACAGTTTAGTTTTTTGAAGGAGGTGTGCCCCAAAACATACACAAATGTGTGCATGTTTGTGCAAATCATCTTGCACAAGACTGCTTTGTGAATGTGTGTTGATATGAATCGGGATCTTCAAGAATGTGATTCTCGAGCATGGATCAGTTCCGGCTGTTCATGTCCCACCTTTACGACCTGAAGATGCACTATCGCACTTTATATTTTGTGAATATTTGCAAATCTCCTTCCGAATGTGCTTGATAGCTGATTCGACGGCTGATGTGCCAAGATACCATTGTCTCTGACATATTCCGGAGACCAGATACACGCACGCCTAAACATTTACGCTGTCGATCATATTGGTTCTGATTAGTTGTTGCTGTAGTTGTCTGACCACGATGAGTGAATGATTTGTGAAGACATGCCAACAAATTTCTGCTCTTTGATGATGCCTGAATGATAATAAAATGGAAGTATGCCATGAGATGGGAATTACTCGCTGAATGACCTGATCATAGCGAAATGCCTTACGCTGGTGGTAGATAATCTGATGAATAGGGGAAGCGGTGCAGAGCCTACCGCTAGGTGTCAGAGGCGCGCCGCAACAGTGGTGCTAGCAATGAGAACATGGAAGTACGTCTGGAGTAAGAAAATGCTGCGTTTTATGGATCGCGTAAGTGCGCCCTTGGAGGCGCTCTGGGAATGTTGTACCGAACAAAGAAAATTCTTTCACGAGGCCTGGTGAAGGCTATATTAACCCGTTGATATGTATTTGTTTGCACTCGGGAGTGACGTCACTCTGCTTACGTTTAATATATTTGCATTCTGTTATATGCATGCATGGATATGCGATAAATGTTAATGGATTACACGTCTTTTCGAAGGTCTAAGTGTCTAAATTTGTTTATTTGTGTCAGAAGTGCGGATGACAACATGCAATATCAAAACGGGACTTCATATCTCATTATGAAATTGCGATCGCCAGATGAATCCAGTTCAGCCTGCTTGGGTCAATTGTCCGTGACAGAGTTCATTCTATAACGTCCAGTAGCACTTTTTTACGGAATTATAAATCTTGATATGTTCTCCATTGTTTACATGAGATCTCAGGTCAACATCAACAGGTGAAACTGTGATGTCATACTCCCTCGGAATGCTCACATCATGGGCTCGGTCTTCCTAGTGACTAGGGATGATGAATTGGATTGGAATGCACCTATTACGTGATTTGGGGCGAAGGCGGCCGCAAAATGGGGGAATCTAACTGAATGAAGTAATGAGAGCCCGTATGATAAGCGTTGACTGTACATAATGATATGCCTGAATAATTATCTTAATTCCCCGATGGGGAACGCTCGGGCATGCAGACTGTGAATGACAAGTGAATGAACCTTGACCGAGTTGCCCTCATGAGATTACGCGATTGCCTGCCATACTATGAGAGTGAATGTGCTGTTGACATGAAATACTGGCTTTTGATATTGATTAGCATTATGATGAACAGGCAGCGTTGCAACTTTGTGATGAACAGGTAGCATGGCAACTGAAGGTCTAGACCCATGACTAGATCTGAATGCATTTGATGGATATGAAAATGACTTAGCTTATTTCTGATGGAAGCCGGCTGCTGCCTGAGCCGATGATTTTGCAGGATTCGCGGGGCGCACTCCTTCCGCGCCGGGTCGTACAATGCGATTGAGAAAGATCTCCTGAGTGAATGAGATATGGGAGAAGATCCAGGTTTGCTGGTTGTTTATTGGTTTGATATTGGCAGAAGTTCAGATGAAGTGACGACATCGTTGGATAGGGAAGGCGGGCTTTCAGCACACCAAAACAGCAATGTGATAGATTGTGAGCGGACTTATAAAGCATTGGCTTACGTGCGATTGGCTAGGAGTTACCCAGCTAATGATGTGAGAATGTACACCTGCTGGTCTTCCCGCTAGAACTACGCTCCACTTACATTGACTGGTAAATAAAACTGATATATCGGTCGACCTCTAGTGTAAATAATAAAAGCATGTTTACATACCACAAAAAACAAACTGTGTGGCTTTTAAAGACAGTGGTTTCTAATTAGCTGGACACTAATTAATAATTTGTAAACATGAATCGTGTTGAAAAGTGATGAAAAATCTGAATAATTTCAGAAAACATTTGTATGTAAAAAAAATGCATGAGTTTATTTATTAATCATTAACAAATGATCTGTCAATCCTTATTTAACTTTTGAACAAAAACATTTGTTATTCAGAACCATTTAGTCTCAGTTGGTCAGCAAATAAGTGTGAAAGTGCACAGTTTTATCTCTGCAGAGGAAAAGGGTGCTAGGTGCAAGCAATCCACCCGGACAGACTGTCAGCGTGTTACCGAGTTCTACCGGCTCGGACCTGAGAAAATATGGGACGATACTGACTCAACCCTGAGATTGTAAAATCTCGCAAAGGTATTAGGTGTTGCCCAACTCGCTGCTCTACATGTGTCTGCAGGGAAGTGCCTCTGGCCAGTTCCCATGAGGATGCAACACTCCTTGTTGAGTGTGCTCGGACCTGCAAGGGGGGTGGGGGCATGGCCTGGGTGTGATAGGCCAATGAAATGACGTCCACCACCCAGTGGGACAGCCTCTGTTTGGAGACAGCGTTCCCTTTGCGCTGTCTACCAAATCAAACAAAGAGCTGCTCAGAACGTCTAAAGCTCTGCGTGCGGTCCACATAGGTATGCAAAGCACGTACCGTACACAGCAACGAAGGGGCTGGGTCTGCCTCCTCCCAGGGCAGCACTTGCAGGTTCACTACCTGGTCTCTGAAGGGCATGGTAGAAACCTTGGGCACGTAGCCCGGTTGCAGTCTTAGGATCACGTGTGTGTCTGCCTGACCAAACTCCAGGCAAGTGTTGCTGACAGAGAACGCTTGCAGGTCCCCGACCCTCTTGATGGAGGTGAGCGCAAACAGCAGGGCAGTCTTTAGAGAGAAGGCCTACTGATTCCAGTGGTTCCAAGGGGGGTCTCTGAAGGTCCGTAAGGACCACTGAGAGATTCCAGGAGGGGAACAGGCTTGGCCGGGAAGGATTTAACCTCCGGGCGCCTCTTGGGAACCTGATGATTAAGTCGTGCTAGCCCAAAGACTTGCCTTCTACTGCGTCGTGGTGGGCCACAATAGCAGCAGCATACACCTTCAAGGCGGAAGGGGACAGCCTTCCCTCCAGCCTCTCCTGCAGGAATAAGAGCACTGACCTAACTGTGCAACTATGTGGGTCTTCAGCCCGGGAAGAAAACCAATTTGCGAACAAGTACCACTTCAAGGCATAATGTTGCCTGGTAGAGGGGGCTCTGGCTTGGCTGATCGTGTCTACGACGGCAGGTGGCAGACCAGCTAGATCTTCCACGTGCCATCCAGGGGCCAGACGTGGAGGTTCCAGAGGTTTGGGTGCGGATGCCAGAGCATGCCCTGTCCCTGAGAAAGAAGGTCTTTCCTCAGGGGAATTCGCCAGGCAGGGGCTGTCGTGAGGAGTAAGAGGTCTGAGAACCAGGCCCGGGTGGGCCATTTGGGAGCCACTAGGGTGACTTGTTCCTCATCCTCCCTGACCTTGCATGCGTACTTGCACAGCCCCGAGGGCCAGCTGTGTGCCAGCACGTCTGCCCCGAGGGGAGCCTCTGTTCGTGCATACCAGAGCAGGCAGTGGGAGGTCTCTCGGGAGACAAACAGGTCTACCTGGGCCTTGCCGAATCGTTCCCAAATCAGCTGGACCGACTGGGGTGAAGCCTCCACTCTCCACCGGGCCAGCGTTGTCGTGACACCACATCCGCTACCACATTGAGGTTGCCGGGGATGTGCGTGGCGCACAGCGACTTGAGTCACTGCTGGCTCCAAAGGAGGAGACGACAGGCGAGTTGCGCGACATGTGGTGGGAGTGTACGCCGCCTTGGCGATTTATGTATTCTACCGCGGTTGTGCTGACTGACCTGACTAAGACATGTTTGTCTCTAACTAAAGGGAGAAACTTCCGCAGGGCAAAGAAAACAGTCAGCAACTCTAGGCAATTGATGTGCCTTTCAGCGGGGCCCCCTTCCAACGGCCCGCAGCTGCGTGCCCGTTGCACACGGCACCCCAACCCAATCTGGAGGTGTCAGTCGTGACCAGGACGTGTCGTGACACCTGCTGCAAGGGTACTCCTGCCTGCAAAAACCAGAGGTCTGTCTAGGGTTTGAATGTTTGGTGGCAGGCGGGGGTGATCATCACACGGTGCGTGCTGCGGCGTCATGCTCGTCTCAGGACTTGAGTCTGAAGCCAGTGCTGAAAGCGGTCTCATATGCATCAACCCCACGGAGGATGCCATATGCCCCAGGAGCCTCTGGAAAAGTTTTTAAAGGGACCGCTGCGAACGCTCGTTGGTGAGACATGCTGACATTGAGACTGAGTCTAACTCCATGCCGAGAAAAGAGATGCTCTGAACAGGGGCGAGCTTGCTCTTTTCCCAGTTGACCTGAAGCCCCAAGCGGCTGAGGTCCCTGAGCACCTGGTCTCTGTGAGCGCATAGGAAGACGCGAGGGACAGAGACATGCTGCAGGAGGACGCCCTCGGCGAGCAGACAGGGCATGGCCCATGGCGACATTTTTGCGGCAGGGCAGGATGTGTGAAATGGCCTCCATCTGCTTCTTCACCACTGAGGACTCCTGGCAGAGTCGTCAACTGTGCCACCGAATGGACGGAGCTGGGAGATGGGGGCGTTCGAGAAAGCGTGCTTTCTCTACCTCCCATATTTCGACCAGGTCCAGTCAATAGATTACGTTTCTGGACCACAAAGGTGTCCATCGCCCGGCCGTGAAGCGGGCCGCACTCATCCCAAGCTCGGATGGAAGCAAGCAAGCGTGCCGGGGAGGCGGGTGGTTCGAGGGGATTTACCCGGCGAAACGGAGCCCGTCATTATCCCCAAATCGCCTTCAACGCCAGCGGCGCCTGCCCCAATCCCGTAGGAAGGAGGCGAGGCACGGAGGGTGGCTGAAGTGGCTTTCTCTCATGATAAAGGAAGCCGCGACCGCAATGCTGCCACGGCTATGTTCTCGCACTGAGAACATGAACCATTGGAGAGAAATCACTCATCCCGAGCTCGGACGGAAGCAAGCAAGCATGCCGGGGAGGCGGGTGGTTCGAGGGGATTTACCCGGCGAACGGAGCCTGTCATTATCCCCAAATCGCCTTCATCGCCCGCGGCGCCTGCCCCAATCCTGTAGGAAGGAGGAGAGGTGCGGGGGGCAGCTGATGTGGCTTTCTCTCATGACAAAAGAAAGTCGTGACCGCAATGCTCCCATGGCTATGTTCTCGCACTGAGAACATGAACCATTCATAAAACGCTGCCTGCGTGTGATCGCAACCCAGGCACACGAGGCAGCTTTTATGACCGTCAGAGGTGGGGAGAAATCAACCGCATCCAGAAACTACACAGAGGCAGAAAAACGTCTATAAAAAGATGCATCCTAAAAAGGATGTTATACGCCAGCTGTGTATTTGCTCTTTTAGAGAAACTAACTCTTTTAGAGAAAATTACTCTTTTAACTGCGCTGTCGAAGCCCCCAGGGTCTCTACCCACCTGGCATTATGTGACCAGGTGGGTAGAGTAACCAAAAATTGTACTCAAGTAAAAGTGCAATTACTTCAAAAAAATAATTTCTCAAGTAGAAATAAAAGTACTAACATAAATAATTACTTGAGGAAGAGTAAGAAAGTATACAATTAAAAGAGTACTCAAGTTTTGAGTAACTTGTTACTTTCACAAATTACATATTAGATGTTTACTCCCTTATATTCCATTAAATAATACACACTGAACGTGTACTACAGAATTATTATTATTATTAATGGAAATTCTGTCATCATTCACCATCATGTTGTTCCAAAGCTGTATGACTTTCTTTCTTCCATTCAGGACAATAAGGAGATATTAGACAGAAAGTTTGCCTGAGTCACTATTTACTTTCAGTGAATGTTTTTTTTTATAGATATATATTTTGAAAGTGAATGGTGACTGAGTCCCTAACATTCTGTCTAACATACTTTGTGTAAAATATGTTAATATTATGTTAATGTTAATAAAATAAAATAAAATGTCATATGTGATGTTTCTGCACCAGCCCAGAGCTTGGACACTCACACAGAAATGCTTTCTGTTCGCGCTCCAGTTGTCAATCACGCAAATGGCAGTGATTTACACTTAACTTGGATGTTTACATGGATTTCTACAGTTAATCCAGGACGTGGAGTAAATGCATAAATACTGCTTATGACATGCGGGACGCGGGACAAAGCACACTGAAATATTGCTGCTCTGATTTAAAAATGTACACTTAAATGCTGATGTCATAAGAGCCCAGTTATATTATCAACCTGAAAATTATAATCTCATTACACTCGTTAAATCTTACCTCAGCACGCTGCCTTAAAATGTAGCTGTGATTTTAATCTTGAAATATCAGCTTGTCTTGGTGTTAAATGAAGGTTTTGCATGACGAAACTATTCTTTTTTTTCACTGTACAGAGCGAAGACAGTGTTTCACTTTGAAGAGTTTGATGCTGCTGCAGTGATTGAGTGACAGTCTGTGACACCGGCTCAGCGCACGCAGCTGTGTGAACATCCGCTCTTGTAAAAGTACCATTCAATAATCTCTCAAGAAATTACACATTAATTAAAATTAAACCCAGTAATGTAACAACAGTAATGCCACCCATTTTAAGGAAGTAAAAGTAAAAAAAATCATTAGAAATTTACTTGAGTGAGAGTAAAAATACCCACTTTTAAACCTACTCTAAAAGTAAATTTATCCCAAAAAAGTTACTCAAGTAAATGTAACGGGGTAGATGTAATGCATTACTACACACCTCTGTACGTAACATTACACAATTACATCCCCAATTCCCAAAAAGTTGGGACAGTATGCAAAATGGCAATAATAAAAAAAGGAGTGATTTGTAAATATACTTTGACTTGTATTCAAACAACAACAGTATAAAATATAGCTGCAAGCAGCAATGCGGATTCCTCCTCAAAATGGCAAATCATTTAAAATTGATCAGTAGATGGTTGGGGATAAACCCTCCCAATTAAGGAATTCAAAAAAACATGTCTTCGTCTGATTCCTAAACAAAACATTTTCAATGTACAGGAAAATCCATACCGGACCTTATGGATCCTTGAGGCTTTTTTTTTCCCAATGAGAAATGCGGCATGTACACCAAGTTTCAGAAAAATTGGACAAATGGGGTGGATATTATATCATTTTGAAAAAAAAATTTGGGGCGTGGCCTGTAGCGCCACCTATGGGCAAATGTTGGTCATTCTTGGTTTGTGGGTTCCTGTTGGCCTGTAGTATAAATGTACAAAATTAGAAAATATTTGACCAGAAAATGGGAATTTTGGAGTGGCCTGTAAGCCCCTAGGGGCTGAATGTGGGCCTTTCTTGGTTTGTGGGTTCCTGTCGGCCTGTAGAATCAATACACCAAATTAGAAAATGTTTGACCAGAAAATGGGATTTTTGGAATTACCTGTAGCGCCCCTAATGGCTGAATGTTGGCCATTCAGTGGTTTGTGGGTTCCTGTTGGCATGTAGTATCAGTGTACCAAATTAGAACATTTTTGACCAGAAAATGGGAATTTTGGCATGGCCTGTAAGCTCCCTAGGGGTGAATGTTGTCCATTCTTGGTTTGTGGGTTCCTGTCTGCCTGTAGTATCAATGTACCAAATTAAAAAAAATTTGACCAGAAAGCGGGAATTTTAGGCGTGGCCTTTAAGCCCTCTAGTGGCGTAATGTCGGCCATTCTTGGTTTGTGGGTTCCTGTTGGCCTGTAGTACCATTGTACCAAATTAGAACATTTTAGACCAGAAAATGGGAATTTCGACATGGCCTGTAAGCCCCCTAGAGGCTGAATGTCGGCCATTCTTTATGCAGTACTTCAGAGTGATGTCATCTTGAAGCATGTTAGGTTTGAAAAACCATCAGTCAAAATTACATTTGATTTATTGACAGGTATATATTGTTAAAATTTGGACATTTACATAAACACGCCCCTTTCAGACATTTTGTATCACATTCATTTTTCCTAAGTAATGTTTTCAAGGATGTCCATTCTACAAATGTGTACCAAATTTCAAGTCAATTGGAGCTACGGTTCAGGAGAAGAAGAGTATTTTTAGGTTTTCGCAAATTTTCAACGTACGGGAAAATCCATCATGGTGAAAGTTATGGGTCCTTAAGGCTTTTTTGTTCCCCATGAGGAATGAGGCATGTACACCAAGTTTCAGAATATTTAGACAAATGGCGTGGAAATTGTATCACTTTGAATGAAAAATCACTTTGAAAATCTCTACTTTCACTTTCACTTCTCTCTTAAGATTTTTTTCTGTTTTTTTTGTGTGATTTACATAAGCATATCACAAGCAATTTTATTTGAAAGACTATCTAGGCACATAATAACACTGTATAGCTGTGACTGTTTATAACTATTTCAAAATGTAGCCTACAAGCTCACACTTTAAATGGTCAGTGCTTTGATTTTTAAATCATTAAAATAGCAACAGATCCAGTGAAAAAAATGGAGTGATTGTGTTTACATGCCATTCAAAAACGTGGCATTTTACAAGGTAAGAGAGAAATAAAAAACTTAAAATAATACCATTTGTACTTCTCAATTACTTGGGAATGTCTATGTTCAGGACCGAAGGCTAAATTGTTACTGTCTCTTTAAGAGGCTTTTATCGCATGATACGACACTTAAGGCACAGTTCAGTTTAATCTTTTGAGAACTGAGAAGTATC